>NC_056737.1:1023462259-1023600759 GCF_019279795.1 Protopterus annectens
ATTTGGCACAGGTGTTTATGGAGTGTTAGAAATACAATGTTTATTAGAAAGAGATGTATATTATTTTAAAAGATTATGATCTGATAATTGTTCTTTAATTGGATCAACAATGTTAATGAATGTTCCGTTTCGATTGTCTGCAAAAGCTAAACAACAAAATATGTTTAGGAGTTTCCTTGTAGTAAGTGGAAAAAATATTACAAAAAAAATGGAAAACCAACTCAATTCCTACTTTTAAAGAATGTTCTGTAATACTTAAAAGAAGTGATTTGAATAATGTCTCTAAATCATATTAAGACATTTAGTTGCTGGAATAGCCTTTACAAGTTGCTCTTGAATTGCCAAGATTTTTGATTTGTTAACTGCATTAGATTATTCTGATGGTTTAATGTATTTCTGACACTATGTAACAATATGTATTATTCAATTTCTTCCTTTCTATGCATATATTGTATATATGTCAAATCAATACAATTTTTTAACAAAAAGAAATAAAAAAATAAAATAGGCAAATAGATAGAGGGCAGAAAAGCACCTCTAGCCAAGCAGCACCCTAGGCCACCACTTAGGTCACCTATGCTTAAGGACAGCAACTTCTGCCAGGGGAAATACATATTATTAGAAGCAGTGCTCTGAAGGTCAGGAAAAAAGTTTGAAATTACAGTAGGAAGCCTAACAAAAATGGCAGACATTTTGTTGACTAGATTAGTCTCACTAAGCCAGCAGTCTCTTTCAAAGGGACAACTAACGAGATAATTATAAAACTAGGGGAACTTTGTCCAGGACATTGAAGGACTCAAGTATCATTTTTGTTAACAGCTTCGTGAATGAATGTAAATGCTTCTATTTTCTGTACAAAGCTTATAGGGATGAATTCCTTTAGTTTGACAGGGGAAGCAGAGGGTTAAGGTTATGATCTATAATTCTTGGGGTACAGAGTCTGATTCTCTCGACTCTTATTTGCCTAGTGTATGACCTTGACCAAGTCATTTAACCAGATGGTGCTTGGGGGCAACTCCGAATTTGGGCTAGGCTCCTCAATCGTCCCCCAGACTGCAAACCCAGTAAATATCTATAACTGTTGTAGGATCTTTTCCATCCAGCTGAACTACCCCCAGCTGAAGTAGATGGTTTCTCAGTTTAATGTCTTATCTAAAGGTTGCCATTCACATTCTCAAATCAAATGATCATTGATGGAATGCATGACCTAGAAATGCTGAGTGCTCCATTTATCAAAACTGAATGACTGCACATAGGTAATGTAAGTGTGGGTTTGTGAAAGTAATGCCTAGTCTTTCAAGTATTCTGAAAGTTTTGAAATCGGGGGTAGGAGTGTTTGCGTGAGTGTATGTGGGTTAGAGTTAGGATAAGGGCGAGGTAAGGGGAAAGATTCAGTGTTATGCATGTGGGTTATTGGATGTGTCTAAGTGTCTTCGGCAGTGGTAATATTACACAAATGGGTCTTGTGTAGTAGCAATGTTACTGAAAGAGTTTTTTTCTGAGATAAGATGTAGCGATAGGTTTAGGGGAAGGGTTAGGTTTAAGATTAGTAGGCATTTGTAACGTTGGCAGGGGTTAAACAGGTATTGGTCAGGTGGACATGGGTCTTTACCCCTGCCTAACTTACTAATGCTTTCTAACTCTAAGCATCTACTTTACCTTAGAAAAATCCTGCCCATAACACTACTACTATTCAGATGAATTATGGCTGAATGTTTGGTGGGATTTTGGTGATCTATCCATTTTTGTTCCAAATGTTTGATTTTTTTTTGTTTCCATTATGTTGGTTTTTGCAATGCAAGCATTTACCATGTGAATGTCAATTTATTAACATACACTCTACCTGAACAACAGCACATGGAGATGTATAGAACCCCCCTCCCCTGCTCTCACTGCACTGCAGTGTCAGTGACTGAAAATGAAGTATCCTGGGTGGAATAAACCATTGTCCTTATTCCAGCAATGAAGGTGAGTGGCTACTGATGGATCCCCTGACTCAGTGCTATTTAAATCCCACCCATTCTGGCAACGGCTACCTTACCTGTGTCTCTCATGCCTGGAGATCTTCAGGATGGCAGCATTACAGGTAAAGGCACATGTGACTGCACTGCTCATGTCTATGGGAGATGCCAATCACCATATTCAGCTGCTCTATTACATATTACAAGGCATCTTTGAAATAACGTGCCAACAACTGCTACCTGAATAGGTTATGTAGGAGGTTCTAAATATGAGGCAGCTGGTCACTGGCAGCCGTTTCCATGAATAACAAACTAATAAGGCAGCCTGTGATTCATGCTTTACACAAGGATTTGTATCACCGGCAGCAGCATACCTTAGTATTCCTAATGCGCACTCATACAAAGCATACATAATATACTGGTGATGTGAACTCAAACACAACATTGCTGCACCTTTGGTATCAGTACGTGAATAGCCTAACATTGCTGCACCATTGGTATCAGTATGTATATACCCTGATACTGCTGTAACTTTGGTATCAGTATGTGAATAGCCTAGCATTGCTGCACCCTTGTTATCTGTTTGTGTATACCCTAACACAGCTGCACCTTTGGTATCAGCATGTGAATAGCCTAACATTGCTGCACCTTTGTTGTCAGTATGTGAATATCCTAACACAGCTGTACCTTTGGAATCAGTAAGTGAATAGAATCCAAAACAAACACAGAGAATTCCACCAAAGACAATAGTCCAAAATTCACTAAAAATTAACAACGCACTGAAAGAATATCCCTTTATTCTCACAGAAAGGATTTTGTCCCGAACACAACGGAACTTCATCATATAAAATAATGGCATGACATCAATATTTTTAAAAAAACATTTCAGCCAATGAAATATCATGATTATACACACCTACTTCTAATGTCCAATAAGAGCTTTCCTGTAATGATAACCCAAGCCCATGCACATCAAACCATTGTCCAATTTTGGCAATTGAGTCTTTGTGCACACGTTTGGCCAGGATTAAATGAGGCAGCGTCCATCGCCTGCCAATTGAAATTGAAGGCAATCGTTAGATAATATTTATTAGTGTATGAGTTTACTTTTATTTTATTTTACATGGGCCATTAGATAGTGATAATTGTGTTTAATATAATATGTTTGAATTGTGGCGGGTTTTATTGTTTATTATATATTGTAGTTCGCATTATGTTTATTATATTTTATATGGAGCTGGAAAATTTAGTTTATTGGTCAGTTTTATGAATTTACACCCATGATTGGCCAAACTGTGGCCAATGATTACTTAGCGATTTGAGGGAGGGCTATGTAGGTAATACCATGTCCCTCTAATTAGATTGGTGCTATAAATGTTGTTTTGTATATCATTGACCCAGTATGAATAACGAATATATATTTAGTTCGTTTTTGGCTTTGACTGGTGATGAATTTACCAAGTGTTTTTAATATGTGTTTTATTAGGGAAGGCCATGTTTAGCCAACTTTGCTCTGCATTTGCATATCTGTAGTTTTTAACTAATAGGAATGTTATGTTCTGGCAAATGTCACCTTGTCACATTCTAGTAGATTTTGCATAATGTGCTTTGATTGGCAATTGAGGCGGAATACCCCTATTACTTTTTGTATTAATAGAGGTGTTAATTTCATTATTGTACTATCATAGTAATTCTCAGTTATGAATATGATCTGAGGAACTTTTTGATTAGTTACAAGCCATGTTTATATGAATGCATACGATTAAACTAATTGTTGTGAGTTATTAACATCGCTGTGCAACACCGATCAGCCTCATTCACAGAAATGCTGTGAACTATAAACCTGGATTGGCTGTCAGCATTGAAATATGTTTTCCATTGGAGGATGTTTACCCAATAAGATAATTATATTTGGGGTTTTTGCTATCTAGCAGACTTCACTTAATTGTGTTCGCAAATAAAATTTATGTTGCGTTTTCTACTTTGAAATGAGCTTGTTGTCCTATTAGCTAACTATGCTCTTAGGAATTCATACAAAATTTATAAAACAAATAAAATGTAATAATTATATAGTATTGCCTTAATCTTTAGGCTAAAAATATTTACAATCATGTTAACATTATGAAAAACATACACACTAATAGTTTAATGTTTGATTAAACAAGGTGATATTGCCTTTATGTATTATCTATAGTTGTATATCAGACTATGCTTTTCTTTATGGAATTGCATTGCAGTTTTGTATCTGAATGTTTCTATAATTTAAAGATGTTATTTTAAGTCAAATGATTGATGAATAATATATCTTAAGAAAGAAAAATGATTGGTTTATGTTTCTAAATGTGAATGGCTTATGGCCAGCTACTTATGAGGGTGATTGGAAAATGGTTTGATGTGTATGGGCTTGGGTTATCATCACAGGAAATCTCTTATTGGCTATTAGAAGTAAATGTGTATAATCATGATATTTCATTGGTTGAAATGTTTTTTAAAAATGTTGTTCTCATGCCATTATTTTATCTGATGAAGTGCCATTGTGTTCGGGATGAAATCCTTTCTGTGCGAATAAAGGGATATTCTTTCAGTGCATTGCAAATTTTTAGTGAATTTTGGACTATTGTCTCTGGTGGAATTCTCTGTGCTTGTTTTGGATTTTGGAGTCTTCGGATTGCTTAGTTTGTTGATCAGTATGTGAATAGCCTAACACTGCTGCACATTTGGTATCAGTATGTGAATAGCCTAACACTGCTGCACCTTTGGTATCAGTATGTGAATAGCCTAACATTGCTGCACCTTTGGTATCAGTATGTGAATAGCCTAACACTGCTGCACCTTTGGTATCAGTATGTGAATAGCCTAACACTGCTGCACCTTTGGTATCACTATTTTGGGTTCCTATTAGATGACCGAAGATATATTATATCGAATGCGTCTTGGTCGAACTTAAGACAACGAAAAAGCAAAATAGGGAAACGGCTTTTAAGCAAATTCTTTTCCCAGGGAAAGAATTTGCTTGACCACTTTCATTACTTTGCCATTTTTGGCACTGTAGTTCGATTTCAGAGTTGGTATATTTAAGTAGGGGGGGTGTGGTGGGCACAGTCCCCCACATTGGGGGTGTGGGGGAAAAGCCCCCCTTCTTTATGTATTACTTCAAATTTTTTTTCCTTTTTTTTTTTTTTTTTTGGAACAGCAAATTTTTTCCCTTGGAAAAAATCGCTGCTCTGAGCTTTTGAGATTGTAAGCTTTCGCTTAAATGGGTTTAATTATTCATCATTCACGTTTTTTAAGCATTCACTGATATAATACAGACCCACTATGTGAATAGCCAAACACGGCTCCACCTTTGGTATCACTGTGTTAATAGCCTAACACAGCTGCAACTTTGGTATCAGTATGTGAATAGCCTAACACTGCTTCATCTTTGACATCACTATATGACAAGTCTAACACTGGTGCACCTTTGTTATCAGTATGTGTATAGCCTAACACAGCTGCACCTTTGATAGCACTATATGACTAGCCTAACACTGCTGCACATTTGGTGTAAATATGTGAATAGCCTATCACAGCTGCACCTTGGATATGACTATATGATTAGCGTAACACAGCTGCACCATTCATATCAGTATATGAATAGCCTAACACTGCTGAACCTTTGGTATCAGTATATCTATATCCTGACCCTGCTGTAACTTTGGTATTAGTATGTGAATAGCCTATCACTGGTGCACCTTTATTATCAGTATGCGAATAGCCTAGCACTGCTACACCTTTGATAGTACTATATGACTAGCTTAACATTGCCGAACCTCTGGTATCAGTATGTGAATAGCCTAATATTGCTGCACTTTGGTGTCACTGTATGACTAGCCTAACACAGCTGCACCTTTGATAGCACTATATGACCAACCTAACACTGCTGCACATTTGTTATCAGTATGTTAATAGCCTATCACTGCCGCACCTTTGGTATTAGTATGTGAATACCCTAACACAGCTGCACCTTTGATATCATTATATGTCTAGCCTAGCACAGCTGAACCTTTGGTATCAGTATATGAATGGCCTAACACAGCAGGACTTTGGTGTCAGTATGTGTATAGCCTAACACTGCTGCCCCTTTGATATCAGTACATGCCCATACTGTGTTTGCCTATAGGTTGTACATTCAGTTACAGGACTAACTGTATTAATGGGATAACAGTCCACAACCACAGGACTAACTAACTGTACCAGTGGCAGAGCAGTCACAACCACATGACTAACTATATCAATGGGATAAGAATCCACGACCACATGACTAACTAACTATATCAATGGGGTAAGAATCCACGACCACAGGACTAACTAACTATATCAATGGGATAAGAATCCATGACCACAGGACTAACTAACTGTGTCAATGGGATAACAGTCCATAACCACATGACTAACTAACTTTATCAATGGTCCAAAAAAAAGCCTGAGCACTGCATGCACAAAAAATCCAAGAAAAAAAAACAGAATCCAGCTGTCAGTTCCAACATAAGGGCTCCAAAATTCCATGTTTATTTTGAAAACTGTTGTAAAGCATGCCAAAATGCAAAGAATCTATTCAGCATAACACTGAATTGTTGAGCGCTTTTGTCTTAACAAAGTGATATCATCATAACCCTGATGATGACTGATGATGCCAATTCATTTAGACAAAAGTAAAAAACACAAACCAGGAGCAATGCAATGAAGGGCATATAGTCCAAAACAAATCAGAACTTCTCCAACAGTATCCAGTAACGATATCCAAACGAAGTATAAGATAAAAAATTATTTTTAATTCAAGTGCACAGACAGAACAATAGTAAGCGCTTTCGCATAATGCTTCATCAGACCAGTTTAACTGTTGATACAATAGGATTTAAATACTAAACTTGGCGGGAAAAACATTCAACATCCACTGTTCTTAAAGGTATATACCTCTACATAAAAGGAACTCATCAGAACTGTACAAATTAAACTAAAATCAATATTAACCTGATATCTAAAAACATTTCAAAACATATCTGGATAAATATAAATACACATATTGGCAATGGAGGATATTAAGTCAGATTACAATAAATCCATACATATATCACTCCAGAACATGGACCAATATAAGTCTATCGGGCATGCTATACACCATCAAATATACTTCAAATGTGCATACATCTTAAAAATAATATATACACATACGCTCTATTATATATACATCTATTTAATATATAACTCATATGTTACAATATAAAATAACATTAATATAAAAAATATATATAAATACATAAAAAACATTTAATATCCAACATTAATATTGACTCATCATCCTACAAGATTGGGTATCATCGTAAATAACGACTGTACATCCATTGTAACAAATATGTATCTTATATCCGTTGAATATGAACCCAAAAACGTATATAGATCTAACAAAAATTGTTTCGTATCACGTAGGACATATAAATTACTGTTGACAATACCCCTCAATTTGTGTTCAACATAAATAGAGAGTGGGTCAGTGGACCACCCTCTCCCAGCTACTATTGGCCTATAAGGTGGATTCAATAGATCCTTATGGATCTTTGGTAGAGCATATGTATCATATTAGGAAGGGCAGCCCCCATAATGCGTTGGCCAAACACATTGTAGAGACTGACACAGACCATACGTTTAAATTTAGGATAGTTGAAAAGTTATATGACTCATTTAGAAAAGGGGATATGTTCAACCTCACGGAATCTAAGGAAAGTGACTGGATCATTAAGCTTAGGTCCAATAAACCACCAGGGTTGAATGGGAAAGTACCAATCAAGCCTTATTTGAAAATGAGGAGGCTTAAGATATAACTCACCTTTAAATTTCCACAGATAAGTCAATATTAATGTTGGATATTAAATGTTTTTTATGTATTTATATATATTTTTTATATTAATGTTATTTTATATTGTAACATATGAGTTATATATTAAATAGATGTATATATAATAGAGCGTATGTGTATATATTATTTTTAAGATGTATGCACATTTGAAGTATATTTGATGGTGTATTGCATGCCCGATAGACTTATATTGGTCCATGTTCTGGAGTGATATATGTATGGATTTATTGTAATCTGACTTAATATCCTCCATTGCCAATATGTGTATTTATATTTATCCAGATACGTTTTGAAATGTTTTTAGATATCGGGTTAATATTGATTTTAGTTTAATTTGTACAGTTCTGATGAGTTCCTTTTATGTAGAGGTATATACCTTTAAGAACAGTGGATGTTGAATGTTTTTCCCGCCAAGTTTAGTATTTAAATCCTATTGTATCAACAGTTAAACTGGTCTGATGAAGCATTATGTGAAAGCGCTTACCATTGTTCTGTCTGTGCACTTGAATTAAAAATAATTTTTTATCTTATACTTCGTTTGGATATTGTTACTGGATACTGTTGGAGAAGTTTTGATTTGTTTTGGACTATATGCCCTTCATTGCATTGCTCCTGGTTTGTGTTTTTTACATTATCGTACTGTGTTTTATACTAGGAGCATTAACCCCACGTGAATTTGTTGATTTTTCTGATTTAGACAAAAGTGTTTGATTTTTGGCAAGTTTTACAACAGTTTTCAAAATAAGCATGGAATTTTGGAGCCCTTGTGTTGGAACTGACTGCTGGATTCTGTTTTTTCTAAACTGTATTAATGGCATAACAGCCCATGGCCACAGGACTAACTCTTCTCTCCAGCTTCAGCCTTGTCTATCCATATGACGTTGGGTGTCTGTTACAGGGACAGCTTTTGTCATCTGCACACATAGCCCCTGTCAGCACAGCTTTTCACATGTCACTTATTCATACCCCTGATCATCCACCTAACCAGTCTCTGAAGCTTCCCTCACCCACACATTCATGTTTAGCTCTGTATGCTACCTACCCCAACTGTATGCATATGCATATCCAAGTTTACCCTTACTCACCTTTGTTGAAACCATGCTACACCATTGCCTATACTATTTGTCTGGCATCAACTGTCTTTCTAACCCTATCATATCCTGTCCTGTTATGCATTGTTAAACTAAGTTACAATGTTTCATAATGCATTGCTAAACTAAGGTACAATGTTTCGTAATGCATTGGTAAACTAAGGTACAATGTTTCATAATGCATTGGTAAACTAATGTACAATGCTTCATAATGTATTGCTAAACTAAGGTACAATGTTTCATAATACATTGCTAAACTAAGCAATGTTTCATAATACATTGCTAAACTAAGTTACAATGTTTCATAATGCATTGCTGAACTAAGGTACAATGTTTCATAATGCATTGCTAAACTAAGGTACATTGTTTCATAATGCATTACTAAACTAAGGTACATTGTTTCATAATGCATTGCTGAACTAAGGTACAATGTTTCATAACGCATTGCTAAACTAAGGTACAATGTTTCATAATGCATTGCTAAACTAAGGTACATTGTTTCATAATGCATTGCTAAACTAAGGTACATTGTTTCATAATGCATTGCTAAACTAAGGTACATAATTTCATAATGCATTGCTGAACTAAGGTACGATGTTTCATAAAGCATTGCTGAACTAAGGTACAATGTTTCATAATTCATTGCTAAACTAAGGTACATTGTTTCATAATGCATTGCTAAACTAAGTTACAATGTTTCATAATGCATTGCTAAACTAAGTTGCAATGTCTCATAATGCATTGCTAAACTAAGGTACATTGTTTCATAATGCATTGCTAAACTAAGGTACAATGTTTCATAATGCATTGGTAAACTAATGTACAATGCTTCATAATGTATTGCTAAACTAAGGTACAATGTTTCATAATACATTGCTAAACTAAGCAATGTTTCATAATACATTGCTAAACTAAGTTACAATGTTTCATAATGCATTGCTGAACTAAGGTACAATGTTTCATAATGCATTGCTAAACTAAGGTACATTGTTTCATAATGCATTACTAAACTAAGGTACATTGTTTCATAATGCATTGCTGAACTAAGGTACAATGTTTCATAACGCATTGCTAAACTAAGGTACAATGTTTCATAATGCATTGCTAAACTAAGGTACATTGTTTCATAATGCATTGCTAAACTAAGGTACATTGTTTCATAATGCATTGCTAAACTAAGGTACATAATTTCATAATGCATTGCTGAACTAAGGTACGATGTTTCATAAAGCATTGCTGAACTAAGGTACAATGTTTCATAATTCATTGCTAAACTAAGGTACATTGTTTCATAATGCATTGCTAAACTAAGTTACAATGTTTCATAATGCATTGCTAAACTAAGTTGCAATGTCTCATAATGCATTGCTAAACTAAGGTACATTGTTTCATAATGCATTGCTAAACTATGGTACAATGTTTCATAATGCATTGCTAAACTAAGGTACATTGTTTCATAATGCATTGCTAAACTATGGTACAATGTTTCATAATGCATTGCTAAACTAAGGTACATCATTTCATAATGCATTGCTAAACTAAGGTACAATGTTTCATAACTATCTACTCCACACTGAGCTATAACTATGGTTTCTTCTCTTTCTACATGTAACAATGCCTACTAAAGAGTACTGGGCAGCATACTTTTGACAAATTTAGCCTTGCTGACAATGACATTTTGCTACAGACATGCTGCACACATGGCTGCTAACTGTGGGAGAAGGGTTGCCCACCAGCCTCTTTAATAATCTGCATGAGACAACATTGTCAACAACATCAATGTTTTGATACAAGGAGTCACATAATGTGTCCTTGTTGGAAGCATATCAATGGCATGATGGGATGGGCCTCCAGGAAGGCATGCAGTATAGCAGCTGATGTGTGTAAAAGAAGGGAGTCACCTCCAACTGCAAAAATTATAGATGATGAATCCTTCTTAGCATCCCTAGAGGGAAACATTGAGTCCACTAGTATCATGCCAGTTTGAGTGGACACAGGTTTAGGAAGTGCTCAAAGTACACGTCTCATAAGGAGACCAACCAAATCAGTAGCAATAATACATATGTTATACATCAACTCTGCACAAACTGATTTTAGGGAGAAAAGTGGGCACTTTGGGTGTGCATAGACAGGGCTACCACTGAGACAGCCATATGTATACTGTCTGTGTGCTTGTGTTCATATGCGATTAGCTTACATACCGCATAACACCACATGTTGCAGGGGGCAGCAGTCATCACTATGTCATCCCTTTTGCTGTGCTTTCAAGAACAGACCAATGTGATGGAGAGAAATGTAGAGTCTGTGTCAGGAAAACAGGCTGACATACATCCAAACTGTCCAGAGAGTGTGGGACAGAGAGAGAGTCAGAGAGAGGAGTGAGAGCTTGAGAGAGAAAATGAGTGAGTGAGAGACAAAGAGAGAGAGAGAAAGTGAAAGAGAAAGAGAGAGAAAGAGAAAGACAAAGAGTGAGAGAAAGAGAAAGAAACAGAAAGAGAACGATAAAAAGAAAGAAAGAGAGAGAAAGAGAAAGAAAGAGAGAGAAAGAGAAAGACAAAGAGTGAGAGAAAGAGAAAGAGAAAAAGAGAGAGAGAGAAATAGAAAGAAAGAGAAAGAAAGAGTAAGAGAAAGAGAGAAAGAGAGAGAGAGAAAGAGAAAGTGAGAGAAAGAGAAAGAGAGAGAGAAAGAGAAAGAGAAAGAGAGAGAGAGAAAGAAAAAGAAACAGAAAGAGAGAGAGAGAGAGAGGGACAGAGAGAGGTTAGATTAATAGACTCAAAGCCAGAAGGTTGGTGGGGGTGGAATTTGGCAGGGATGGCTGATATTGCTCCTCCTGAAGGGAGAGTGATATTTTTTCTGTTTACCTACAGCTTCTGGAGGAGGTCTCGAGGGGTCTAGTCTCAGGGAGACCCAAAGAAGTGGTGATGTAAAAACATCTTCCATGAAAAAAAGCCTGTAAGTAGATGTGTGCAAGTACAGATCTCAAAGAAGTCACTGCACATGCAGCATGGCACTGAGAAAGTGAGGCAGGCTATGAGAAAGTGAGGCAGGCACTGATAAACTGAGGCAGGCTATGAGAAAGTGAGGCAGGCTACGAGAAAGTGAGGCAGGCTTTGAGAAAGTGAGGCAGGCTATGAGAAAGTGAGGCAGGCACTGAGAAAGTGAGGCAGGCTATGAGAAAGTGAGGCAGGCACTGAGAAAGTGAGGCAGGCCTTGAGAAACTGAGGCAGGCCCTGAGAAAGTGAGGCAGGCTATGATAAACTGAGGCAGGCTACGAGAAAGTGAGGCAGGCTATGAGAAAGTGAGGCAGGCATTGAGAAAGTGAGGCAGGCTATGAGAAAGTGAGGCAGGCTATGAGAAAGTGAGGCATTCTACAGAATCAATGAAAAGATTATCTACTTTTTGACAGAATAATGCCAGATCTAAGTGACCTGACCTACTGTCGACACATTACCCAGGGATGCTATGATATTCCTTGACCTCTGGAAAGTCCCAGGTGAAGGTAAAAGCTTAACTATAACTAGGGAAGTTAATGTGGCAAAGATAGAAATAGAAGTGTTGGATAAAGCAGAAACTCCCTAATCCTCAAAAAACAATAGGTATCTGGACATATTTTATTTTATTTTTTAATTAATTTATTTCCATTTCTTGATCGGGAATAATCCAGCTGAGCCCATTTTCAGTGTATTGCCAGGGAGAAAAGCTACACAGTTATGCAACAGAAGTAACAATATCACAGCTGTGATTGAACATTCTTATATACACTACTTAAGATCTCAACAAAACATATCAGTACCACACTCCCCATTCGGGTTCCTATCACGTAGCCGAACTTTTTAAAGTTCGAATCTCATATGGTCAAGACCATAAGTTCAAATTTGTAAAAGTTCGAGGCTTTCCATGGAAATCTCCATAAGCAGAGGTTTCTGTATTGTTCAATGTGGTGCAATCTCGTAGTTGGTATATTTAAGTAGCGGGGGGTGAGGGGGCTGCATGGGGGCTTGCCTCCCTGCTTAAAACAGTTTATTTTGTTTTCCCTTCATTTTTTTTTTTTATGCATAGTTGACGTTTTGTAACTTCAAACATAATGGTCGAACATTACGTGTTCAAAGTTATAAAACTTCGACTATGTGATATAGACCCTCCCCATTCCATCATAGGGCAGTGCTATTTTTATTTTATATATTTCCTAACTATGTAATCTCAATGGACACAAATTTCCATTTTCAGGTATAATTGTGAAGCACTGTTTGGTAACGTGACTTAGTGACAGTCACACTTGGACAAATGGAAGAGGAAGGAACTGATCATTGCATGTTTGTCTACAGGAAGTAGCTTAGCTGCTATTAGCAGTTCTCTTACTTAATGTTTGCAAACAAGAGAAAACAGTATTTGTATCATTTATTATATGTTAGGTTATTCCATCACATTAACATGATCAAATACTATGATATCATTGCTTGACATAAAACAGTGCCTTTCAGTCAAATAAAGATGACTGTAGTAACATGAACACTAACATGTAACTATTAAAGTACGTTTCTTCTGTAGCAACTAATGGTACAAATGGCGACTGGCTCTACTTAACAAGAGCACACAAGTGACAAGCAAACAAAACTCATGACAGCTCTTGTACTCTGCCTACAAGGCCCATTTTCTTCTGTATTACTTTACAAATACTTGTTATTTATTATTATGTTAGATTGGACTAAAATGATTTATCTGAATATCTGGACCAGAATGAAATGTATGAACATTCTCTTAAACAGAATCATTAAAATTAGTGTTTCATTAAAGGCAAGAGCTGAACAGCCAACGCAGACCACCTGTCACTACAAGTACTGCTGGTGAGTACCACAGTCGTTCGTCTCATCTCCTCTGTCAGAAGATAATGTGCTTCATTTACCAGTAGGAAGTCATTTTAAATCAATTATTTACAATGTGTACTTGCAAACATATGGCCTGCCTGCCTTTTCTTACAATAACATCAGTGGTACCTTTAGTGGTGACTTTATACCAGTAAGAAAACAGAATCACACTTTAAAATATAGTTTCCTTGTAAATGTGCTGAACACACTCATCTGTCGTAAAACTTCACTCTTTAAAAACACAATCCGCCCAGCAGGTACTAATCGCTCTCTCCTATTCTTTACCAATAAATACAAAATTACATGCCTCACAAATCTCCTTAATATGAACACTCAAACTGTTACAGAATAGGCCTTTCAGTCTGTTTTTGCTATAGGCTTGAAATCCTGGCTTTTTTTTCTGAAATTAAGGAAATGGAGATTAATTTCACATCTTCTTGCGGTTTAGGTTTAAGACTGTTGATTCAGCTGGGATAGTTACTTGTAGCTCTATCAATGTGCTGAGTACAGTTTTTCCTTATTTTTCTGCCTCCTAGGAATTATTCCAATTTCATTCACACCACTCACTACACATTTGGCCCATTGGCTGGTTCAAATCCTAGTAGAAGATGTTGTCATGGAAACTGAATAGGGTGCATATTTTTTGCACAGGTAGAGGTCACACAGCCAGCAGTTAAAGATATACATATTGTTTGCACATTTACAAAATTGACTAAAAATGTAATGGTTTCAAATCTGCATGTTTAACAGCATGACAAACCTTAGGGTTTGAGTAATGTATGTGCTGTTATAGCCAACTCATTTGCAAAATGCATATAGAAAGAACTAATAGAAAATAAAAAAATAATGTAAGAGTGTGTGAAAACTGGTCTTTGGCAAATAACTGCATTGAGTAAATGTGTAAAATGTTGGTCCTAAAACGTTTACCAGAAAGAAAATCTGAAATCATTTACACATGTTTGTTTCTGTCTTTCGGCTTTTCTCGGTTAGGGGTCGCCACAGCGGAACTCCGGTCCACTAATGATTGGCAGTAGAGTTTTACGTGCTGGCTTGCTGGGCCTAACGCACAACCTTCAACGAAGGAACACCTGTTCACGCATGTGCACATGACATATTGCAGTGGTGTTAATTTCTTCCATTCATTCTCATTGTTACATATCAGTAACTTACATTAGTGTCTGCTTTTAACAGAACAGTACAATAACGCGTGTGTGTGTGTGTGTGTGTGTGTGTGTGTGTGTGTGTGTGTGTGTGTGTGTGTGAGTGTGTGTGCGTAGGTTTCCATACATGCATTCTTGACAGAGTGCATGTTTGTTTGTATGTGTGAGTGTAAGTGTACAGAAGTGTGTATGTGTATGCATGAGTGCATGTGTGACTGTGCACGTGTGTGCACGAGCGCATGTGTGTGCATGTGTGCATGAGTTAGTGAGTATGTATATGTGTGTGTGTGTGTGTGTGTGTGTGTGTGTGTGTGTGTGTGTGTGTGTGTGTGTGTGTGTGTGCACGTGTGTGCGTGTGTGCATGTGTATGTCAGTTAGTGTGTGTGTGTGTGTGTGTGTGTGTGTGTGTGTGCTTGTGTTTGTGTGTGTGTGTGTGTGTGTGTGTGTGTGTGTGTGTGTGTGTGTGTGTGTGTGTGTGTGTGTGTGTGTGTGTGTGTGTGTGTGTGTGTGTGTTTGCATAGTCTTCATGAGATCACAAATCAGCCAGGCTAATTAGATTAATGTCAATCTATTAAAGGCAATTTTGACAAATGCAAATAAACTGAAACCAGTTTGCTGAAACCACCCTCAGCGAACACTGAAACAATTTTTTTACAGGGGCCAAGCCTCCCCCTGCATCCCCTATGTGGGGGGACACAACCACACCCCCTGGAATTGTATATACTGACTGTGAGGTTGCACAAAGTAGAGGCAAAGGCAATCTCCACTTTCACCATAGGTGGTTTTGGTGAACTGCCTTTGATTTGTTTGCATTAGCTGAAATCACCTTAGATGGACTGACTTGCTCGCAGACTAATTATGTCTCTTTACATCTACCATTGTTTGCATTGTTATTTATATGTATTTTCCTCAACATGGATAAACAAGCTGCAGTCCTTTCTGTATTTCCCTCAGTTATATACATAATGGTTATATTTAGTTATTCTCATACGGAATCTTATTTATATATCAAAACTCAAACTGTGCCTACAAATGGTCTATTGTAATCAGTGTACTACCCTGGTAAACAAACTACCTGCATACATCCCCCAACTAGAAAAGGATGTAGCTAGGCATATTCAGTGTACTCAGATGTGCATTCTTTTATGAGTATCTGTTGTATGCTTTATTAAGCAGCATAGAACGCTGAAGCCGGGTAAACTAATATTTACATATATGTGTCTCTGTGTGTTTTTTATTTATGTCAGTGACATTGCACACAAGTCTACAATGTAACTGCGTCATCAGAAAGAGCATAGGATCATAGGAGGTTACTAGGCTAATGGCCACAGGGCCCTTACAAGCCTAGCCAAGTTCAACCTGTTTCCCAAGGGTGTCTGGTTCAAGCAGACACTAAACTCAGCACCTATTGCCCCTGTCCAAGATGGACACAGGTGGAACCCCCAGGGTGAAGTTTCGGTTACCCATCCAATCATCCAAATTATTCTTAAATAGAGACAATGACAGACTTTGTTTAACATGAATAGGAAGCTTGTTCCAAAGGCGGGGCAACCTCTATGAGACAAATCTGTCTCTCAGAAGTTCTGTTGGTGTATTAATGTCCTTTGAGCAAGTGACTTGTGTGCATTTGACTTGCGAATGTGCAGCACTTCCATTAAAGCTGGGTTAGAAATTGCTCTATATGCCAGGCAGAGGTCGTCTCTGAGCAGTCTGTAGGACACAAAGTATAGTGACAATTATTTCAGTCTGTCCACATAAGACAGATCTTGAAGACCCTTAGTTTTATTTGTAAGGAACCTTTGTGGTTACTCCAATTGCTGCAGGTGTTTGGAGAGAAACATACCAAAGGGAGCATTGTACTCTAGTATGGACCTGATGAGAGAAGAGTATGTGAGGGTTATAACCTCTTTTTTTCTGGAGACAATGCCCTTACTTATGCAATGAGTAATATACAGATGTTAGGGATGTTTTGGGGTATATGTGGTAGGGACAGGAGAGTGAAGTTTTCACTGAACCTGTCAGCCAGCAAGTTTTCTATATCCACTTGTTCTGTATATGTAATACCATTAACTACAAGTTCAGTGCAAATCTGGGCCTAACCTTTGAGGTTACAGATGTAACTAAAGAATGCCTTGTAGTTGTCCTTAGTTAGGGAAGCTAATTTGGATTTGTATTTAGCTCTGGAGGACTTCACTAGGAGTCTTATTTCCTTGTTTAAGCTGAGGAGGGAGTGTTTCCAGTTTTGAGACCATTGCTTCCTACACTTAGACAGCAATTTCTTCCTCCTGTTGCATAGCCTATTAATGGCATTTGTCCACCAGGCAGGTTTGCTTTTTCCTTGAAGATCTTGCTTTGGTTCTATCAGGTACGACAGAGTCAATACAATTGTACAGGTGCTGATATAAAGCATTGGTGTATAACTCAGCATAGGTGTATGTTCCATCAGTGGGGGGAAGGGCTATGAAGCTATTGGCCTTGGAAAAGTTTTTTAGTCTAGTTGTTGCTAAAGGCGGGGGTGGGGGGTCTTGTGTTATAGTTACTTCTAACAAGACTAATTTGTAGTCAGATCTCACGAGGGATGGCCACATACTGTGGGTGATGCAGTGGTCCCCCATGTTGGTGAGCACCAGATCCAGGATGTTTGAGCCACTTGTGGGTGTGTCAGCCAGCTGATCCAGTTCACTGGAGTTAATGAAGTCCAGGAACCTTTGGGTAAGTGAGTTAGAACACATATAATTTACCCAGTCAATGGACGTATAATTAAAGTCACTCAAAACCAGGATGTTTGGTTGTATGTTGATTGACTCAAGTAGATCCAAGTAAGCTGAGTGGATGTCCTGATTCATGGGGGGTTCTATATCTGGCAATGACCTGAAGAGGGGTCTTACCTACAGTCAATTGTACCTGAAGTAATTCAAGGGAATCGTGCTGTTTAACCAATCTGGAGGGGTATTTATCTTTAATGAATATTGATACGCCACATCCTTTAGTTCTCATACCTTCAGTTTGTGGTCTGAACGTGTGGAAGGAAATGTAACCTGGTATAGCCGGGGTGCTCTCCACAGTCTTAAACCAGGTCTCAGTGACTGCACAAATGTTAGCATCTTCCAAGGTGAGGACTGCTTCCACTGAGTGCAGTTTCTGGTTGAGACTGCTATCATTTACCAGCATAGCCTTGACGTTGATTTTAGAGGGAATTTTGTTCTTGTGACATTGCCTTAAAAGGTACTGTGGGGGTGGCAAGCCTTAGCCAGTAACCAAAATCCCAAGGGTGACAGATGAAACCTGGCAAAGCATCAAGTTCTTTCCATTAGGTCATCCCAGGCTGACAGATAATAGATCCCCATTGAATGATACCAGAAACTAAGCCAATTGTTGAAGTCAATCATTTGTTGTTTGTATTGAGGTTTCATCCTTGGCAAAGGTAAAATGCTGCTTAAGGCTAGGGACATACCTGCCTGAGACACATAATCAGAGAGCTCAGTCATGTCTCTCTTCATATAGTCCAGTGAGGTACATCTAAAGTCATTCACACCAACATGGACTATGACAGAGTCATAATAGTGTCTGTTGGGGAGAGACTTGAGTGCGTGTGTGATGTGGTGGATCCTGACACTGGATAGACAGCTGACTGTGACCTTTTCCTTATCCATCTTGGTGAGAGGGATATCTGTGTGTCTCATAATTGGGTTGCCTATGACTAAGATGTTCTTATGTTATGCCTTAGGGGCTTGACTGGTGAGACACTGGTGTGGGATATATTATGTGTACTATGTTCTGCAGAGGATGTATTACATGACGCGTGCTTGCGTTTGTGTTTGGGAGGGTTCTGATGTTTAGGTATGCTTCTGCTAAGGACCTCCATATATGTAGGTTTATGGGTTGCTAGTTTGGTAGGTGCAGGAGGTGAGGTGTACATTCTTACAACATGCTTAGTATCAGATGAACTGACTGGTGAGTGAGAGAGCATGGATTCTAAGTTCTTGAAACAGACACATCTCACACATAATGAAATTGTGTGGACTAGAAGAAGTGGGTTGTCAGTGTACATGAGGCAATTGCTACATTGCCTCAGGATGCCCATGTCGACCAAGCTGGCTGGATAAACTGTGGGAAATTGTCCATCCAAAATGCTAGGTAAGTTAATGGGTTCAGAAAACAGGGAGAGGACAGTAAGGACCAGGTAAAGTAGAGGACAGGAGAAGTGGACAAAAACATAATAAGATCTAGTGAGCAGCGTCTGTGTTGGTAACTCAGGAGCTTCGCTGAATGTATCACCTGTCAGTGAAGGACAATCATGAGAACTCACCAATAGAGCACCAGCAGAGTACTGAAGGAAAATCTGCAGGCAAAACTATTTACGTTTATAACCATCGATGGTGACCACTACTGCGCAGGAGAGCGAGATGTACAAACCTGGTGTTTCTGTAGCAAATGAGAGCAAATGGATTTAAGCAAATTAGCTAATAAAAAGGCTCAAAACTGAGCCCTGTTCCAGCAACCTTCAATCGAATGAGTTCTAACTGCACTCTCCTGCCACTAGGGTGCAGGGGAACCCTCTCCATCAAAAGATGGCCTAGTTTAATGCTCAAGATATACAAACAGAACTAGATTCAGCAGATCTGAATCTAGTCTATGCTACAGCAAAGTGCAACAATTAAAGAAAAAAAATTCAAATAAGCAGTGATATTGTAAAAATGCAGTTCAAAAGTACAATATACAATGAAAAATTCTACTTAAGTTTTGCAGAGATCAGCAGATGCCTTGGATCGAGCAGATAAATACAGCAGAGCAGGAGCTGGTCTCCAAACTTTGTGGAGCTTTGCTAAAACAAGTGCAAACCCACACAAATGCAGTGTTATATAGCAAATGAGAGCAAACTGATTTAAACAAATTAGCCAATAAAAAGTTCAAATCTGAACCTGTTCCAGCAACTTTCAATCAGATGAGTTCTAACTGCACTCTCCTGCCACTAGGGTGCAGGGGAATACTCTCCAACAAAGATGGCCTGGTTTAGTGCTCAAGTTATACAAACAGAACTAAATTCAGCAGGTCAGAATCTAGTCTATGCTACAGCAAACAAAGTGCAACAATTTCAGAAAAAAAAAAAGTTCAAATAAGCAGGCACATTAAGTCGGGCTGCCTGTGAATGGTACTTCCAGAGTTAGGGTGCCAGTCACAGCAGTGAAGGAGACAAGTGGGGAGACAAAGGAATGGGAGCAGAACCCACATGCATATCTTAGTGAAAAGAGCATGATGTGCATGTAACCAGGGGTACAAGAGCATGATGTGCATGTAACCAGGGGTACACGAGCATGATTGCATGTAACAAGCGGTACAAGAGCATGATGTGCATGTAACCAGGGGTACATCAGTGACGTCATACTTCCATAGCTGAGACTATAAAAACAGCCAAACAGTGCCTCTACATGGCTCATAGGTTCATAGGTAGGTTCTAGGCTATCGACCCAAGGGCCTACGTAAGCCTAGCCAACCAGGTTCCCTGGCTTATGCCACCCAAGAAAGTTATTTTCCTGTGCAACTGTCTAGCAGAGACACAGAAGTGATCCCTGGGGTGTATTTTCTATTTCC
Organism: Protopterus annectens; assembly: GCF_019279795.1. NCBI lineage: Eukaryota > Metazoa > Chordata > Ceratodontiformes > Protopteridae > Protopterus > Protopterus annectens. Next base: position 1,023,482,825 of record NC_056737.1, read on the forward strand.
CATCCACTCATCAAGATTTTTCTTGAAGAGTGCTAATGAAGAACTTTGCTTTACATAGATGGGTAGCCTGTTCCAGAGTATGGGAAGTCTCTGGGACAGGAATCTATCCCTCCAGCATGTCCTGTTTATTGTGATGACAAGGTTTAGTTCCCTAGACCGCTTAGCTCGGAGGGATTGGGATTTCTTTAGGTATAGCATGTCCAACAGCTCTGGGTTTGACATAGCTTTATATGTTAGGCAGAGATAACCTCAGAGTAGGCGATATGCTATGGAGTAAAGCTGGAGTTTTTTGAGACGGTCACTGTAGGGCATTTGTTTGAGGCCAGTATTCCTCTTTGTGAGGTGCTTCTGTGGCCTTTCCAGCTGCTGCAGATGTCTTGTGAGGTACATTCCAAAAGGGGAGTTGTACTCTCTAATGGGTCTAATGAGTGTCGAGTAGAGGGGAACAATGACCTCTTTTTTCCTGGATGAGAACCCTTTTATGATGAGGTGCACCATGTAGAAGGACTTCCTGACTACTGTGGCGATGTGACTATCAAAGGAGAGACTACTGTCCACCTGGGTCCCAAGGTCTCTTATCACACATTCGGTGTTAAGTAGATTGCTGCCTATGTGGTAGTTCATGGGTACAGAGTTTTTATCAAAGGGGATGACACTGCAATTTTTGGCATTGAGCTTGTGGCCATGGCTCTGACACCAGGCATCTGTCTCAGCGAGGCCCTTCTGTAGGATGTCCACATCATTTGGGGACATGACTATGGCTCCAAGTTTGCAGTCATATGTGAACTTCATTAGTCAGAGGCCTTCTGTGTTAGCCTGTACTTCAGAGAAGTAGACACCAAACAGGAGAGGTCCCAGGACTGAACCCTGTGGTACTCCACTTGTCACTGGTTAGAGGTCAAATTTGGAGTCTGCAAATTTTACAGTGTGGGTTCTGTCAGTGAGCCAGTTGGCAACTCATCTTGTGATGTAGGGATTTATACCTAGTTTAGTGAGTTATGTTATAATTCCAGAATGGGGGATGGTGTCAAAAGCCTTGGCGAGGTCAGGATAGGCTGTGTGTTCCACCTTACCCTCATCTACGGCTTTGGTGACTGCCTCAAAGAAGTTGATCAGGTTCAGGAGGCATGATCTGCCTTTCACAAACCCAAACTGGGTGGGATGCAGAGTTTGGAGGTTACCAATGTCTTTGTTTATGAGTTCCATGATGATACGTTCCATGGCCTTGCAGACCAGGCTTGTCAGGCTAATAGGGTGATAGCTCTCAGGATCAGTGGTGGCTCCCCCTTTGTGAAGTGGGATAACTGTTGCTGTATGCCATTCAGTGGGCACAAAGCCTGATGTGAGGCTATTATTGAACATGGTGCTTAGATGGGGAGCCAGTTCGTTCTCAAGTTCGTGTAAAACGCAGCCTGGGATGTTGTCCAGTGCCATGGATGCTGTGCTGTTGGCTTTAGAGAGTGCAGCTTTTACCTGTATAGTTGTGATTACAGGGACTCTGCATTCATCCTGTATAGATATGGGCCCTTTAGGGGGTGAGGGGGGTAAAGTTAACACTGAACCTATCTGCCAGGATGTTGGCAATATCAGTTGGTTCAGAAATTTTTGTGCGATTGTGCTGTAACTCAGAGCAGATCTTGGTGTTGCCATCTAGATTCTTGACATAGCTATAGAATGCTTTGTGGTTGTCCTTAGAATCAGTGGTGATTTTGTTTTCATAGCTAGCTTTGGAGGATCTTATAAGGGATCTCAACTTCTTAGTGAGGCTGAACAGGGAGCTCCCCCACTCATGGAATTTTACTCTCTTTTGCAACAGTTTCTTCCTTCTGTTGTAGAGTTTGTTTATGGCAGGGGGCCACCAGATTGGCTTCCTTTTTTTGGAGGATAGCATCTTGGTTCTGTTTGGGATAGCATAATCCATGCATTCATGTAAGTGCTTATAAAGTGCATTTGTGTAGGATTCAGCAGTTGTAACTGTGTTGTCCATCTGCATGGGTGTCATGAAGTTCACCACTTCTATCTTAAGAAGCATGAAGTTGGCTTTGGAGGAAATTTTTTATCGTGGTTTCCTTAATGGGGGGGGGGGGGTGGAGGCAGGATGTGGATATCAAGGGTGATTAGCTTATGGTCGGATCAGACCAACAAGGAGTTGACTTCAGGTGTGGAACACCGGTCATTCATGTTGGTAATGACTAGGTCTAGGATATTGTTGCCCCTGGTGGGGGTGTGGATAAGTTGATCTAGGGCATTGGAGTTAATGAATTACAGAAAGCATTGAGCTAAGGAGTTGGTACACGAGTAGTTTTCCCAGTTAATGGTGGGGTAGTTGAAGTCGCCCATTATTAGGGTGTTTGGTTGAACCCTAATATTTTCCAGTACATCAAGAAAAAAGGAGTGGGAATTCTGGGGCATGGTGGGGGATCTGTAGCAAGCTACAATTTGGATTGCAGTTTTTCCCAGAGTTAGTTGCACTTGAATAACCTCGGATGCATTATGCTGAGCAACTAGCCTGGAGGTGTGGATATCCTTAGTGAATATGGACACACCTCCACCTTTGGTGTTTCGGTCCAGGTTACATGGCCAAAAAGTGTAGTATGAGTTATAGCCTGGTAGTACAGGGGTGCTCTCTGGAGCCTTGAACCAGGTCTCAGTCACTGCACAGATATCGATGTTCTCCATTTTAAGGAGTGCCTTGAGTGAGTGCATTTTGAGATTTAGACTTCTAGCATTGAGTAGCATTACCCTCAGTTTTTGCTTGCCTATTCTTGTTATGGTGGTAAATTTGTCATTTGAACCTTACTTAAAAAAGGCACTATAGGGGCGGCAAGAGCTTTAGCCAGTATCTGGAATCCCAGGTGTGACAGGTGCAGGCCATCTGTGGCAAAGCATCATGGTCTGTTGACCATGTCATCCCAAGCAGACAGATACTGGATCCCCTTAGAATGACACCAGAAGCTTATCCAATTGTTGAAGTCAACCATTTTGTCCTTGTACTGCGGTATCATTCTGGGTGATGGCAGAATGCTACTCAGGGCTAGGGTCATACCTGCCTAGGCTACAAGATCAGAGAGCTCTTCCATGTCTCTTCATGTAGTCCAGGGAGGTACGTCTCAGGTCATTCACACTAACATGGACAATGACAGAGTCATGTTTGTACTTGTTGTGGAGTGACCTGAGTGCATGGGTTATATGGCAGATCCTGGCACCCGACATTCAGCTAACAGTAATCTTCTCCTTAATTAGCTTGGTGAGTGGGACATCAGTGTGCCTGACTATAGAGTCACCTATGACTAGTGTGTTGGGTTCGTTGTTTTGCCTTATTTGCTGTGGTTGAGTGGCACACTGAGTCTGTGGGCTATGTGTCATTTGGGTTGTGTTGGGGGATGGAGGTTGCTTGCATTTCTACTTTGGAGGTCTCTGTTGCTTAGACAGATTATTGTTGAGAGCCTCCACGAATGTTTTTGTGCTACTATGTGTGGATTTTGGTGGTGTAGATTTAGTGAGACTGTGAAGAGTGTGGTGTGGTGCAAATGTTTACCTTTTCCTCATGACTGTCAAGTTCAGTCTTGGTTGGAGAGAGCTTTATCTCTAGTTTGGCTAGATAAGTGCATCGCTCACAGGTTGTAGTGTTGGGTGGTAGGAGGAGAGGGTTGTCTGTGTACATGAGGCAATTGCTACATTGCCCCTAGATGCCCAGAGTCATCAGATAGACAGGAGAGAACACTGAGAGCTGATCCTTGGACATGCCTGAATAAAAAACAATTTTCCTCTAGGTAAGTGAGGAAAGTGAGTACAAGAGCTGTTTTTTTCTAAGCAAGTGAGAAAAGTAAGTACAAAAACAGTTTTCCTCTAAGTAATGAGGAAGGTTGAGTGCTTTAGTAGCTAGTAGCTTATTTAGTGCTTACAAGTTCTGAACAAGTGCTGAGCATGAATAAACAAATTTAATGCGTGGCATCAACCTCCTGTGGACATAAGAGGTGGTTCACCACTGATATACATTGCACATCCCAGCCCCAGGTAGTATCTGATTGGCCACAGTAATTCAGACCACGACAGATGACCGTCATAGTAATGACCCCTTTCTTATCTAACCCTCCCCTCAGTGATAAGGCGACACATGAAATACATGAGAAGACTGGCAGGAGGGGTCCCGAGGAGCACCAAACACAAACATGTGGAATAAAAACAAACTAATGTTGAATAAATTCACTAAATCCATTGAAATCGACGTGTAAATCCAATAAAACTGATGTGAGCGCCTTCCTTAAAACAATGTTAACTTCATCAGACAAAAGTCAATGTGCACAGCCAATGTTTAAATACATTTTAAAACACCTTCTAACACAATCTGGACACAGAAAACTAGCGAAACCATGAATAAACTGAGCAGATGTAGCTAAACCTTTGCTAACAACACTTCACCTTAAAAAATATGTATATATACTAAAAATAATTCTAAAAGTTAAATGTTTGTAAAAAACTGAATTAACAAGCCAAGTTGAACTATTAAAAAGTTGATGTCAGTATCATAACAGTTAAACTTTAAAAATATTTTACAATCCAGGTAAAAAAACATTAAACTTTTTCTCATAAGGTGCTTGTGCAGGGAGGGCATGTTTACACTATTTTCTTCCTTTCCGGGGCTTTTAGTTTTAAGATGGGGTAAATGACGTCCTGTCATTAATGAAGACGGGGTAATTGACGTCCTGTCATTAATGCCAGGCTATTTATCTGCCTGCAAAAGGATCTGTCATCTCAATTCTTTTAACTCCAATTGGAGCCCCCAGGGTAACTTGTCACCAGTGGTAACATGGTCAGTAGCCATAAAACTGAAGCTGTGGCTGTTGTTGTCATGGATGTGCCCAGCCAGTGCATTATTTATGTTATTATTCTCATGGCACAGTCGTGTTCATAGATCCTTGCCTTGAATTTTCTCTCCGTTTTGCCTACGTAAAACACTGAGCACTGGTCACATGTCGTCACATAAACAACTGTTTTGGAAGAGCAATTGTACCTCCCTTTTACTTTAAAGACCATGTTGTTAATAGAAAACTTATTACCAGTTTTAACCTTGTGACACCATTTGCATGACTCACACTTATACATGCCACACCAGCTTGGTATTGTGTTATTGTGTCCCTTTCTAAGGAGGTCTTCTAAATTTGGACCCCTTCTGTATGTTATTAATGGTTTATCTCCCAAGTGAGTTATGATGTCTCTATCTTCCATTAAAATGTCCCAGTTTTTACTAAAAATTAACTTCAATTTGTAAAAATCAGAATTAAAGGTGACTGTTACAGATCTGAGGAAGAAGCCTTGTGTTTTCCTCTGATTTATTCATCCCTATGTTAGGTGGACTGTTGTTAGGGGTATGGACACCTACTATAGCTTGAAATGACCTCTCTTTCTTTTCTGTGTGACCTCATCAATGAGCTCGTTGACCAGTTCTACCGGGCAGGCCCTCCTTTCAAACATAGATTTCAATTTGCTACACACAACTGTGAAATCCTCTTTCCCAGAGATCATACGGACGGCTCGAACAAATTGCCCTTTTACCACTGACCTCTTCTAGTGGTTGGAGTGGGAAGTGGTGTAATGTAGAAAATAATTAGAGTATGTTTCTTTTCTGTGAATCCTTGTAGCGTACCTTCCAGTAAGTGTAGCTTTGAACAAGTGTACGTCCTAGTAGTTCATATGGGTAACGTCAATTACCCAAGTGAACTGCAAAAATGTGGTTGTACCATTGAGGTACTGTAAAAACTCATCAAGCTCAAAAGAGGGCCCCTTCCAAATTAAACTTATGCCATCCTGAAACCTGAAATACAACTCGACACTAGAATAAAATCGGGATTTAAAATCAAAGTTCCTCTCCCAGTGTGCCATGACCATGTTCATAAATGCCCCTCCATGAGCTGATCCCATGGCCACTCTAGTTGTCTGCAAAAAGTATCTGCCATTGAAAGAGAAGTAATTATTTTTTTAAAACTAGTTCAAGTAGTTCGAAAATTAAGTTAATCTTCTCCTGGTTTACTTTATGCTCTATAATAAATTGCCAACCCAGTCGAGACTGATACTGTGTGGAATGACAGTATACAAATCCTTGACATCTATTGTGACCAATAAGTTGTTCTCATTGTACTCAGTTCTATTGACCTGCTCTAAAAAGGTCCAGGAATCTTTGCATATCTGATGTTCTTTTTGTAATATTTTCTTGAGCTTGTTGTCTAAATATTGGGCACAGGCCGTGGTGATGGAATCCCTACCATCCACTTAGGATCTCATAGGTGGATCTAAAAGACTTTTGTGGGTCTTAGGTATTCCAAAAAACACAGGGATCCTTGGGCTAATAATGTTCAGGTAATTGTATAGGGAAAGATCAAGCCTTCTCTCAAGGAATATGTCAGTTAATTGACCATAAATTTTCTTGTATGCAGTGTTCAATTTGGTTAGGGATACTGCTATGTAATTTGCTGTGTCCAGAATGGATAACATTTTTGCTGTGTACATAGAGGTGTCCATGATTACCACCCCACCCCCCTTGTCAGGTTTCATCACTCTTACATCATGTTCTTGTAGACTTAACCTGTCACGTTCATTCTGGTTCATGTTGACAAAATTACATGCTTGCCTATATTTGTTCTTATTTAAAAAACCTAAATTGTATAGGTCAAGTTCACATAATTTCTTGAATATTGCCAATTTAGGGTGTAGAGGAGGGTTAAAGGTGGAACTAATTCTAAAAATGTTACTGGTGTTAGTGTTAGTCTCCAAAACAGTGTCCTGCATTAAACGCAAGATCAGTTTCCTCAAATACATTTTAAATCTATTAATGTGTCTACAACACTGAACTTTTTACAAGGTACAAAAGTCATTCCCTTTGAGAGTAGATCGGCCGTGGCCTCATCAATGATTAGCTCAGAATAATTATACACTGCAAAGTCTTTCTGGTTGTTATAGATAAGTGTACATACATTAGTAGACCACTCTGAATGATCATTCAACTCTAAAAATCCATTAACTGAAAGTTCAGTACTGGTATCGTTAACTGAGGGCAAATCTAAGTTCTCCAGTTCTTGTTTTTCAGTCTGGCTCCTTGAAACCCCACCTGAGGCTGATGCCTATTGTTATAGTAACCTTTGTTTCTTATCCTCTCGCTCCTCCTTAATTCGGGGTGTTCACTCTCATAGTTTAAAACTATTTCATCAGCCCTTTTGAACCCCAGTTCATTGTTGATCATTAAATCAAGAGGGAGAGGAGGTGGGTTTCTCCCCAACTCTGGTGGACTCTTAGATTTCCTGTAAGAACCAGAAGGTTTTGGATAGGCAGTACTGTTTGTGTAATCACTGACATCCCTATCCAATTTAGACAATTTTCCAACCTTTAATTTTGCAATATGTTGATCAATACTTGTAAAAGTTCTATAGTGCTCAAATTTCATACTGTCATATTCTTTATCATCACAAATGTTTCTGTCAAGTGTAGCAAGCTCATTAAACAAAAGGGCTAATTCATTGTTGTTATACTTTATCAAAAGGTCTAATAGTTCTAAACCACATCTATCAAACAGTTTAATTAAGTCACTGTACAGAGCTGAGTCATGTTGTAGCCCTGTGGGGAAACCCCATACCCTCAAACCTTTGGGAACCACTTTTAATCTTGTGCATTCACTCAGGTAGGCGTTCTCTAACTGAAGCTTTTTACAATGTGAAAGCTTAGAATCAAAGTCAGTAAGCTTACCTTCTAGAGAAGGAACATTTCGCTCTGTGGTGTTTTGAAAAGATATTCCTGCCTGCAACCAGTCCTGGAGCTGGGAGATAATTTTGGTTAATCCTCGGTCCTGACCATTTGGTCCTGTTGATGTTTGAAGGCTCTTGCCTTCAATTTGTGCTGTATGAAGCTGGAAAATGCTTCTATTGAGTGCACAATCCTGTCCGTTTGGTCCTGCTGCTATTTGAAAGCTCCTGCTTTCAGTTTGCGTCATTTCCGGAGCTCGCAAATGAGTTTCATTTCCCTGAGCAGACTCTGCCTCCAAAGTTAGCCATGAAGCTAGATATTGTGGGGTAATGTTAAATTAGTCTGTTTGCTGGTTTCTCTGTGTGTATCAACATGCCCAGTGGTGTAGGCAATGTTAATAAGACCTACATGCTGATGGAGGTGGTCCATACGTCGAGTGAACTGTAATATCAAAGCAGTTAGATACCCAAAGTCTTTCTCTGGTTCTTCCTGTGCTTATTCCAGCTGTGGTGACTCAGGGACCTCAATACTGCCAGAAGCCATGGGATAAACTGAGGAAAATGTTAAAGGCAAGAAACAAACCAAATAAATAAGAAGACTGGCAGGAGGGGTCTCAAGGTACACCAAACACAAAAATGTTGAATAAAAGCAAACTTTAATGCTGAATAATTCCACTAAATTCAATAAAATCAATGTGTAAATCCAATAAAATTGATGTGAGCGCTTTCGCTAAAACAATGTTAACTTCAACAGACAAAAGTCAATGTGCACAGCCAATGTTTAAATACATTTTAAAACACCTTCTAACACAATCTGATTGGACACAGAAAACCAGCTAAACCATGAGTAAACTAAGTAGATGTAGCTAACCCTTTGCTAACTGTTATAACAATGCCTCTTAAAAAATATGTATATACACTAATAATAATTCTAAAAGTTAAATGTTTGTAAAAAACTGAATTAACAAGCCAAGTTGAACTATTAAAAAGTTGATGTCAGTATCATAATAGTTAAACTTTAAAAATATTTTACAATCCAGGTAAAATTCAAGGCAAGGATCTATGAACACGACTGTGCCATGAGGAAGAATAACATGAATAATGCACTGGCTCGGCACATCCATGACAACATCAGCCACAGCTTCAGGTTTATGGCTACTGGCCATGTTACCACTGGTGACAAGTTACCCTGGGGGCTCCAATTGGAGTTAAAAGAATTGAGATGACAGATCCTTTTGCAGGCAGATAAATAGCCTGGCATTAATGACAGAACATCATTTACCCCGTCTTCATTAATGACAGGACGTCAATTACCCCATCTTCATTAATGACAGGATGTCATTTACCCCGTCTTCATTAATCACAGGACGTCATTTACCCTGTCTTCATTAATGACAGGACATCATTTACCCCGTCTTCATTAATGACAGGACATCAATTACCCCGTCTTAAAACTAAAAGCCCCGGAAAGGAAGAAAATAGTGTAAACGTGCCCTCCCTGCACAAGCACCTTATGAGAAAAAACAACAAAAAAGCAAGTTAGCGGCTTTATACTTCACAAAGACCAATTTATTGTAAGCGCTTTCATCGAGGCACATGCCCCAACTTCATCAGACAGCTCAACAGCCATAAAAACCTCCATTTTATACTCACATTCAACATAATTAAACAGTTAAATCCTTGAGTGAACCATCAGTTAAAACTACTTCATATTTAAAGTGCCCTTGCTTCCTGACTTACAGTTTATTGCAATGCCTTAGAAGCTATGGCAACAGTATAAAAAACTTGTTTTTACATGTTGTTAAAACCTCCTAATAAATATTATAAAATCATAAAATACTTACTATTACAAAAGCTTTTTGTTTGTATTTATATTCAATCTAAATATCGAAAAATCAGAAAAATCAGACAAAATGATAGACACCTCTAAAGGACCCTAACTATCTTTCATTATATAAATACCATATAAATCCATGACTTACATAAATAATTAAATAGCTAAAAAAAATGTAAGTTAGATATGATAAACATCAGTTTGTGTATAAATATAACCTATACTAATCTAATAAACTTAATAGCGAAAGTATTAGGTTAAAAACATATGCTTTAAGTTAACATTTTATCTAGAAAGTGCTTTAAACTTCAATATACATTTTATAGAAGCATATTCATTCAGCCCAGGGGGTGTATGTGCTGATGTCTGAATTTGTCACATAAATTCACATTCCTCTAATCTTAATTCCCATGGTCCCCCTCTTAGATTAGATTCAACTTTTTGAATTACTGTGAAGGCAAACTTATGTGTTGGATTCTCGGCTATGTGCTTAGCCAGGTTGTTTGTCAGAATTCCCTTTTGAATATTATATTGGTGCTCATAAATTCTCTGCTTCAGCTTTCTTTCTGTTTTGCCTATTTAAAATGATGGGCAAAATTCACATAATGCCACATATACTACTCCCTGGGAATCACAAGTATACTTTCCTCTTATTACATATTGTCTTTCTCTAATGGTATACTGCTTTCTTAATTTTATGTACTTGCGCTGCTGACAGTGTCCACATTTACCCATACCATTTCTAAATGTATGCTCGTGGCTCTGTCTTTCTAAAAGGCTTTTCAAATTTGGGCCTCTTCTATATGTGAAATGTGGTCGTGACTCCAACACTTTATTAATTCTGTTATCTTCCAGGATTATAGTCCAGTTCTTCAGTATGATGTCCTTAATGTAACTAATGTCTAAGGAATATGTAATCAGTAGACTAGCTGTTACATTACTAACTGTTCTTGGTTGAGTACCCATGTGTCCTGTTTCAACAGGATTTTGTATATCATCACCCCTATGGTTACCTTGGTAGCCATTCTGTTCTATGGGTCTAAAATCATCACTATCATCATCACTGCTGGCCCAGTATTTATCAACCGTTACTTTTACTTTCATGGACTAATCCTTATCTGTTCCTTACTCTACCACAAAAAAAAAAAAAAAAAAAAAATTTCCTTGAGAATAGAGTTTCTAACAAATGTATCTAATGTTCTGTAATAATCTTTGTATTCAACGATTGAAATGTTATGTAATAATCTGCAAATAATTTCTGTACATGCATTTATATGTTAACCATTTTATGCTTATGTTTATCTTTTTGTTAATCTTTTCAAGTGGAGCTTATCTCCCCGGGCCTCTGCTGAAAATGGACATGTATCCAGTTAGACTAGCCTGGTCAACAAATGTAAAATAAATAAATAAAATGGCCGGAAGTTCTTTTAAAGTTAACTTCATCTATAATATGTGTAAGGAAAGGTTCTGGGTACTCCCTTTTAAGAAACATGTCTTTCAAATTTGCATTTTCCAATATGTAATCACTATCTGCAGAAACCATTCTAGCTGCCCTTACTATTTGGCCCTTTACAACAGCTTTCTTTTGAAAATATGGGTGACAGCTTGTTCCTACATTTAAAAGAAGCTGGAAATTTGGACATCTATGTGATTGAAACATTACTAGAACTAGTGTTATCAAATAATTTTATGTACTTTAATGGAGACCTTTATTTGCAGAAAACAGGGGTGGCCATGGGCTCACCCTGTGGTGGCAGTTTTGCCAATTGCGTAATGGCATTTTGGGAAAAGAATTTCCTTTTTAGTAATAACATCTACAAGGATAATGTAGCATGGTACACAAGGTACCAGGACAACATGTTTTTTGTGTGGAAGGGCCAAACAAGTATGGTAGATGAATTTATTACAAAAATAACTGAGTTTACCAACTTCTTAGAATTCACATACCAGGTGGAAATGGATTCTATCAGTTTTTTAGACATTCGGATAACCAAGGATAAAAATAATAATAGGTACAGAACAACCATTTATAGAAATGCAAAAGCACTCTCCTTCCTCCTCCAAATTATGAAACAGCTCTAACCAAGATAAACCACTGACTGTGGCACACAAAAGGCAAATAGCAAAGCAAGTTTTAGTCTTTATTCTAGCGCTTCAGTGTCTCCACCTTCAAGAAATATCCAATGTCTTTTGTGTGCCACAGTTGGTGTTTTTTTCTGGGTCAGAGTTGTTTCATACCCATTTATAGAAAGCCCACCTATTCAAATGCCTTTCTGCACTTTACATGCTGTCTTCATTCCCAAATGCCCTGGCTAAGCACATAGCCGAGAATCCAACACATAAGTTTGCCTTTACAGTAATTCAGAAAGTTGAACCTAATCTAAGAGGGGGACCATGGGAATTAAGATTAGAGGAATGTGAACTTATGTGGCAAATTCAGACATCAGCACATACACCCCCTGGGCTGAATAAATATGCTTCTATAAAATGTATATTGAAGTTAAAAGCACTTTCTAGATAAAATCTTAACTTAAAGCATGTTTTTAATCTAATACTTTCGCTATTAAGTTTATTAGATTAGTATAGGTTATATTTATACACAAACTGATGTTTATCGTATCTAACTTACATTTTTTATATATTTAATTATTTATGCAAGTCATGGATTTATATGGTATTTATATAATGAAAGATAGTTAGGGTCCTTTAGAGGTGCCTATCATTTTGTCTGATTTTTTCTGATTTTTTGATATTTAGATTGAATATAAATACAAACAAAAAGTTTTTGTAATAGTAAGGATTTTATGATTTTATAATATTTATTAGGAGGTTTTAACAACATGCAAAAACAAGTGTTTTATACTGTTGCCATAGCTTCTAAGGCATTGCAATAAATTGTAAGTCAGGAAGCAAGGGCACTTTAAATATGAAGTAGTTTTAACTAATGGTTCAATCAAGGATTTAACTGTTTAATTATGTTGAATGTGAGTATAAAATGGAGGTTTTTATGGCTGTTGAGTTGTCTGATGAAGTTGGGGCATGCGCCTCGATGAAAGCGCTTACACTAAATTGGTCTTTGTGAAGTATAAAGCAGCTAACTTGCTTTTTTGTTGTTTTTTACCAAGTCAGTAAAGTGCACAGTTTGTACTTTATTAGAAAAAGTTTAATGTTTTTACTTAGATTGTAAAATATTTTTAAAGTTTAACTATTATGATACTGACATCAACTTTTTAATAGTTCAAGTTGGCTTGTTAATTCAGTTTTTTTACAAACATTTATCTTTTAGAATTATTTTTAGTGTATATACATATTTTTTTAAGGTCAAGTGTTGTTAGCAAAGGGTTAAGTACATCTACTTAGTTTACTCATGGTTTCGTTGGTTTTCTGTGTCCAATCAGATTGTGTTAGAAGGTGTTTTAAAATGTATTTAAACATTGGCTGTGCACATTGTCTGATGAAGTTAACATTGTTTTAACGAAAGCGCTCACATCAATTTTATTGGATTTACACATTGATTTTATTGGATTTAGTGGATTTATTCAGCATTAAAGTTTGCTTTTATTCAACATTTTGTGTTTGGTGTTCCTTGGGACCCTTCCTGCCAGTCTTCTCATTTATAAGGCGACAAATGTGCTAATTGATAAAGAGGGGGCTGATTGTAGGCAGGCAGCAGGGACAAGGTGACTCAAAAACAAGTCATAGCACCTGTCTGTGGTATGGCCTGACTTAATATCCCTCTATCAGACAAAGGTAACAAGTCATAGCACCTGTCTGTAGTACGGCCTGACTTAATATCCCTCAATCAGACAAAGGTAACAAGTCATAGCACCTGTCTGTAGTATGGCCTGACTTAATATCCCTCTATCAGACAAAGGTAACAAGTCATAGCACCTGTCTGTAGTATGGCCTGACTTAATATTCCTCAATCAGACAAAGGTAACAAGTCATAGCACCTGTCTGTAGTATGGCCTGACTTAATATCCCTCTATCAGACAAAGGTAACAAGTCATAGTACCTGTCTGTAGTGTGGCCTGACTTAATATCCCTCTATCAGACAAAGGTAACAAGTCATAGCACCTGTCTGTAGTACGGCCTGACTTAATATCCCTCTATCAGACAAAGGTAACAAGTCATAGCACCTGTCTGTAGTATGGCCTGACTTAATATCCCTCTATCAGACAAAGGTAACAAGTCATAGCACCTGTCTGTAGTATGGCCTGACTTAATATCCCTCTATCAGACAAAGGTAACAAGTCATAGCACCTGTCTGTAGTATGGCCTGACTTAATATCCCTCTATCAGACAAAGGTAACAAGTCATAGTACATGTCTGTAGTATGGCCTGACTTAATATCCCTCTATCAGACAAAGGTAACAAGTCATAGCACCTGTCTGTAGTATGGCCCGACTTAATATCCCTCTATCAGACAAAGGTAACAAGTCATAGCACCTGTCTGTAGTATGGCCTGACTTAATATCCCTCTATCAGACAAAGGTAACAAGTCATAGCACCTGTCTGTAGTATGGCCTGACTTAATATCCCTCTATCAGACAAAGGTAACAAGTCATAGCACCTGTCTGTAGTATGGCCTGACTTAATATCCCTCTATCAGACAATGGTAACAAGTCATAGTACCTGTCTGCAGTATGGCCTGACTTAATATCCCTCTATCAGACAAAGGTAACAAGTCATAGCACCTGTCTGTAGTATGGCCTGACTTAATATCCCTCTATCAGACAAAGGTAACAAGTCATAGCACCTGTCTGTAGTGTGGCCTGACTTAATATCCCTCTATCAGACAAAGGTAACAAGTCATAGCACCTGTCTGTAGTGTGGCCTGACTTAATATCCCTCTATCAGACAAAGGTAACAAGTCATAGTACCTGTCTGTAGTATGGCCTGACTTAATATCCCTCTATCAGACAATGGTAACAAGCCATAGTACCTGTCTGTAGTATGGCCTGACTTAATATCCCTCTATCAGACAAAGGTAACAAGTCATAGCACCTGTCTGTAGTATGGCCTGACTTAATATCCCTAAATCAGACAAAGGTAACAAGTCATAGCACCTGTCTGTAGTATGGCCTGACTTAATATCCCTCTATCAGACAAAGGTAACAAGTCATAGTACCTGTCTGTAGTATGGCCTGACTTAATATCCCTCTATCAGACAAAGGTAACAAGTCATAGCACCTGTCTGTAGTATGGCCTGACTTAATATCCCTCTATCAGACAAAGGTAACAAGTCATAGCACCTGTCTGTAGTATGGCCTGACTTAATATCCCTAAATCAGACAAAGGTAACAAGTCATAGCACCTGTCTGTAGTATGGCCTGACTTAATATCCCTCTATCAGACAAAGGTAACAAGTCATAGTACCTGTCTGTAGTATGGCCTGACTTAATATCCCTCTATCAGACAAAGGTAACAAGTCATAGCACCTGTCTGTAGTATGGCCTGACTTAATATCCCTCTATCAGACAAAGGTAACAAGTCATAGCACCTGTCTGTAGTATGGCCTGACTTAATATCCCTCTATCAGACAAAGGTAACAAGTCATAGTACCTGTCTGTAGTGTGGCCTGACTTAATATCCCTCTATCAGACAAAGGTAACAAGTCATAGTACCTGTCTGTAGTGTGGCCTGACTTAATATTCCTCTATCAGACAAAGGTAACAAGTCATAGCTCCTGTCTGTAGTATGGCCTGACTTAATATCCCTCTATCAGACAAAGGTAACAAGTCATAGCACCTGTCTGTAGTATGGCCTGACTTAATATCCCTCTATCAGACAAAGGTAACAAGTCATAGCACCTGTCTGTATTGTGGCCTGACTTAATATCCCTCTATCAGACAAAGGTAACAAGTCATAGTACCTGTCTGTGGTATGGCCTGACTTAATATCCTTCTATCAGACAAAGGTAACAAGTCATAGTACCTGTCTGTAGTGTGGCCTGACTTAATATCCCTCTATCAGACAAAGGTAACAAGTCATAGTACCTGTCTGTGGTATGGCCTGACTTAATATCCCTCTATCAGACAAAGGTAACAAGTCATAGCACCTGTCTGTAGTATGGCCTGACTTAATATCCCTCTATCAGACAAAGGTAACAAGTCATAGCACCTGTCTGTAGTATGGCCTGACTTAATATCCCTCTATCAGACAAAGGTAACAAGTCATAGTACCTGTCTGTAGTGTGGCCTGACTTAATATTCCTATATCAGACAAAGGTAACAACTCATAGCACCTGTCTGTAGTATGGCCTGACTTAATACCCCTCTATCAGACAAAGGTAACAAGTCATAGCACCTGTCTGTAGTATGGCCTGACTTAATATCCCTCTATCAGACAAAGGTAACAAGTCATAGCACCTGTCTGTAGTATGGCCTGACTTAATATCCCTCTATCAGACAAAGGTAACAAGTCATAGCACCTGTCTGTAGTGTGGCCTGACTTAATATCCCTCTATCAGACAAAGGTAACAAGTCATAGCACCTGTCTGTAGTATGGCCTGACTTAATATCCCTCTATCAGACAAAGGTAACAAGTCATAGCACCTGTCTGTAGTATGGCCTGACTTAATATCCCCCTATCAGACAAAGGTAACAAGTCATAGCACCTGTCTGTAGTATGGCCTGACTTAATATCCCTCTATCAGACAAAGGTAACAAGTCATAGCACCTGTCTGTAGTATAGCCCGACTTAATATCCCTCTATCAGACAAAGGTAACAAGTCATAGCACCTGTCTGTAGTATGGCCTGAGTTAATATCCTCTATCAGACAAAGGTAACAAGTCATAGCACCTGTCTGTAGTATGGCCTGACTTAATATCCCTCTATCAGACAAAGGTAACAAGTCATAGCACCTGTCTGTAGTATGGCCTGACTTAATATCCTCTATCAGACAAAGGTAACAAGTCATAGCACCTGTCTGTAGTATGGCCTGACTTAATATCCCTCTATCAGACAAAGGTAACAAGTCATAGCACCTGTCTGTAGTATGGCCTGACTTAATATCCCTCTATCAGACAAAGGTAACAAGTCATAGCACCTGTCTGTAGTATGGCCTGACTTAATATCCTCTATCAGACAAAGGTAACAAGTCATAGTACCTGTCTGTAGTATGGCCTGACTTAATATCCCTCTATCAGACAAAGGTAACAAGTCATAGTACCTGTCTGTGGTATGGCCTGACTTAATATCCCTCTATCAGACAAAGGTTACAAGTCATAGTACCTGTCTGTAGTATGGCCTGACTTAATATCCCTCTATCAGACAAAGGTAACAAGTCATAGTACCTGTCTGTGGTATGGCCTGACTTAATATCCCTCTATCAGACAAAGGTAACAAGTCATAGTACCTGTCTGTAGTGTTGCCTGACTTAATAGCCCTCTATCAGACAAAGGTAACAAGTCATAGTACCTGTCTGTAGTATGGCCTGACTTAATATCCCTCTATCAGACAAAGGTAACAAGTCATAGCACCTGTCTGTAGTATGGCCTGACTTAATATCCCTCTATCAGACAAAGGTAACAAATCATAGTACCTGTCTGTAGTGTGGCCTGACTTAATATCCCTCTATCAGACAAAGGTAACAAGTCATAGCACCTGTCTGTAGTATGGCCTGACTTAATATTCCTCTATCAGACAAAGGTTACAAGTCATAGTACCTGTCTGTAGTATGGCCTGACTTAATATCCCTCTATCAGACAAAGGTAACAAGTCATAGTACCTGTCTGTTGTGTGGCCTGACTTAATATCCCTCTATCAGACAAAGGTAACAAGTCATAGCACCTGTCTGTAGTATGGCCTGACTTAATATCCCTCTATCAGACAAAGGTAACAAGTCATAGCACCTGTCTGTAGTATGGCCTGACTTAATATCCCTCTATCAGACAAAGGTAACAAGTCATAGTACCTGTCTGTAGTGTGGCCTGACTTAATATTCCTATATCAGACAAAGGTAACAACTCATAGCACCTGTCTGTAGTATGGCCTGACTTAATACCCCTCTATCAGACAAAGGTAACAAGTCATAGCACCTGTCTGTAGTATGGCCTGACTTAATATCCCTCTATCAGACAAAGGTAACAAGTCATAGCACCTGTCTGTAGTATGGCCTGACTTAATATCCCTCTATCAGACAAAGGTAACAAGTCATAGCACCTGTCTGTAGTGTGGCCTGACTTAATATCCTCTATCAGACAAAGGTAACAAGTCATAGCACCTGTCTGTAGTATGGCCTGACTTAATATCCCTCTATCAGACAAAGGTAACAAGTCATAGCACCTGTCTGTAGTATGGCCTGACTTAATATCCCCCTATCAGACAAAGGTAACAAGTCATAGCACCTGTCTGTAGTATGGCCTGACTTAATATCCCTCTATCAGACAAAGGTAACAAGTCATAGCACCTGTCTGTAGTATAGCCCGACTTAATATCCCTCTATCAGACAAAGGTAACAAGTCATAGCACCTGTCTGTAGTATGGCCTGAGTTAATATCCCTCTATCAGACAAAGGTAACAAGTCATAGCACCTGTCTGTAGTATGGCCTGACTTAATATCCCTCTATCAGACAAAGGTAACAAGTCATAGCACCTGTCTGTAGTATGGCCTGACTTAATATCCCTCTATCAGACAAAGGTAACAAGTCATAGCACCTGTCTGTAGTATGGCCTGACTTAATATCCCTCTATCAGACAAAGGTAACAAGTCATAGCACCTGTCTGTAGTATGGCCTGACTTAATATCCCTCTATCAGACAAAGGTAACAAGTCATAGCACCTGTCTGTAGTATGGCCTGACTTAATATCCCTCTATCAGACAAAGGTAACAAGTCATAGTACCTGTCTGTAGTATGGCCTGACTTAATATCCCTCTATCAGACAAAGGTAACAAGTCATAGTACCTGTCTGTGGTATGGCCTGACTTAATATCCCTCTATCAGACAAAGGTTACAAGTCATAGTACCTGTCTGTAGTATGGCCTGACTTAATATCCCTCTATCAGACAAAGGTAACAAGTCATAGTACCTGTCTGTGGTATGGCCTGACTTAATATCCCTCTATCAGACAAAGGTAACAAGTCATAGTACCTGTCTGTAGTGTTGCCTGACTTAATAGCCCTCTATCAGACAAAGGTAACAAGTCATAGTACCTGTCTGTAGTATGGCCTGACTTAATATCCCTCTATCAGACAAAGGTAACAAGTCATAGCACCTGTCTGTAGTATGGCCTGACTTAATATCCCTCTATCAGACAAAGGTAACAAGTCATAGTACCTGTCTGTAGTGTGGCCTGACTTAATATCCCTCTATCAGACAAAGGTAACAAGTCATAGCACCTGTCTGTAGTATGGCCTGACTTAATATTCCTCTATCAGACAAAGGTTACAAGTCATAGTACCTGTCTGTAGTATGGCCTGACTTAATATCCCTCTATCAGACAAAGGTAACAAGTCATAGTACCTGTCTGTTGTGTGGCCTGACTTAATATCCCTCTATCAGACAAAGGTAACAAGTCATAGTACCTGTCTGTAGTATGGCCTGACTTAATATCCCTCTATCAGACAAAGGTAACAAGTCATAGCACCTGTCTGTAGTATGGCCTGACTTAATATCCGTCTATCAGACAAAGGTAACAAGTCATAGCACCTGTCTGTAGTATGGCCTGACTTAATATCCCTCTATCAGACAAAGGTAACAAGTCATAGCACCTGTCTGTAGTATGGCCTGACGTAATATCCCTCTATCAGACAAAGGTAACAAGTCATAGCACCTGTCTGTAGTATGGCCTGACTTAATATCCCTCTATCAGACAAAGGTAACAAGTCATAGCACCTGTCTGTAGTATGGCCTGACTTAATATCCCTCTATCAGACAAAGGTAACAAGTCATAGCACCTGTCTGTAGTATGGCCTGACTTAATATCCCTCTATCAGACAAAGGTGTTATAACAAGTCATAGTACCTGTCTGTAGTGTGGCCTGACTTAATATCCCTCTATCAGACAAAGGTAACAAGTCATAGTACCTGTCTGTAGTATGGCCTGACTTAATATCCCTCTATCAGACAAAGGTAACAAGTCATAGCACCTGTCTGTAGTGTGGCCTGACTTAATATCCCTCTATCAGACAAAGGTAACAAGTCATAGCACCTGTCTGTAGTATGGCCTGACTTAATATCCCTCTATCAGACAAAGGTAACAAGTCATAGTACCTGTCTGTAGTGTGGCCTGACTTAATATCCCTCTATCAGACAAAGGTAACAAGTCATAGCACCTGTCTGTAGTATGGCCTGACTTAATATCCCTCTATCAGACAAAGGTAACAAGTCATAGCACCTGTCTGTAGTATGGCCTGACTTAATATCCCTCTATCAGACAATGGTAACAAGTCATAGTACCTGTCTGTGGTATGGCCTGACTTAATATCCCTCTATCAGACAAAGGTAACAAGTCATAGCACCTGTCTGTAGTATGGCCTGACTTAATATCCCTCTATCAGACAAAGGTAACAAGTTATAGCACCTGTCTGTAGTGTGGCCTGACTTAATATCCCTCTATCCCACAAAGGTAACAAGTCATAGCACCTGTCTGTAGTATGACCTGACTTAATATCCCTCTATCAGACAAAGGTAACAAGTCATAGCACCTGTCTGTAGTATGGCCTGACTTAATATCCCTCTATCAGACAAAGGTAACAAGTCATAGTACCTGTATGTAGTGTGGCCTGACTTAATATCCCTCTATCAGACAAAGGTAACAAGTCATAGCACCTGTCTGTAGTATGGCCTGACTTAATTTCCCTCTATCAGACAAAGGTAACAAGTCATAGTACCTGTCTGCAGTATGGCCTGACTTAATATCCCTCTATCAGACAAAGGTAACAAGTCATAGCACCTGTCTGTAGTATGGCCTGACTTAATATCCCTCTATCAGACAAAGGTAACAAGTCATAGCACCTGTCTGTAGTATGGCCTGACTTAATATCCCTCTATCAGACAAAGGTAACAAGTCATAGTACCTGTCTGTAGTGTGGCCTGACTTAATATCCCTCTATCAGACAAAGGTAACAAGTCATAGCACCTGTCTGTAGTATGGCCTGACTTAATATCCCTCTATCAGACAAAGGTAACAAGTCATAGTACCTGTCTGTAGTGTGGCCTGACTTAATATTCCTCTATCAGACAAAGGTAACAAGTCATAGCACCTGTCTGTGGTATGGCCTGACTTAATATCCCTCTATCAGACAAAGGTAACAAGTCATAGCACCTGTCTGTAGTATGGCCTGACTTAATATCCCTCTATCAGACAAAGGTAACAAGTCATTGTACCTGTCTGTAGTGTGGCCTGACTTAATATCCCTCTATCAGACAAAGGTAACAAGTCATAGCGCCTGTCTGTAGTGTAGCCTGACTTAATATTCCTCTATAAGACAAAGGTAACAAGTCATAGCACCTGTCTGTAGTATGGCCTGACTTAATATCCCTCTATCAGACAAAGGTAACAAGTCATAGCACCTGTCTGTAGTATGGCCTGACTTAATATCCCTCTATCAGACAAAGGTAACAAGTCATAGTACCTGTCTGTAGTGTGGCCTGACTTAATATCCCTCTATCAGACAAAGATAACAAGTCATTGCACCTGTCTGTAGTGTGGCCTGACTTAATATCCCTCTATCAGACAAAGGTAACAAGTCATAGCACCTGTCTGTAGTATGGCCTGACTTAATATCCCTCTATCAGACAAAGGTAACAAGTCATAACACCTGTCTGTAGTATGGCCTGACTTAATATCCCTCTATCAGACAAAGGTAACAAGTCATAGTACCTGTCTGTAGTATGGCCTGACTTAATATCCCTCTATCAGACAAAGGTAACAAGTCATAGTACCTGTCTGTAGTATGGCCTGACTTAATATCCCTCTATCAGACAAAGGTAACAAGTCATAGTACATGTCTGTAGTATGGCCTGACTTAATATCCCTCTATCAGACAAAGGTAACAAGTCATAGCACCTGTCTGTAGTATGGCCTGACTTAATATTCCTCTATCAGACAAAGGTAACATGTCATAGCACCTGTCTGTAGTATGGCCTGACTTAATATCCCTCTATCAGACAAAGGTAACAAGTCATAGTACCTGTCTGTAGTATGGTCTGACTTAATATTCCTCTATCAGACAAAGGTAACAAGTCATAGCACCTGTCTGTAGTATGGCCTGACTTAATATTCCTCTATCAGACAAAGGTAACAAGTCATAGCACCTGTCTGTAGTATGGCCTGACTTAATATCCCTCTATCAGACAAAGGTAACAAGTCATAGCACCTGTCTGTAGTATGGCCTGACTTAATATTCCTCTATCAGACAAAGGTATTATTACCTGCCTCCCTATAGTACTGATGGAGTTAAGGGAGTCTGATTATGGTACTGTTGAGTTCTGTCTACCTGTCTCCATTACTTCTAGCGTTAAAATGTGTCTGTCTGTCTCCCACTATATTGGGCAGTGTCCCATTAATTTTAGCCACCAAGAATGCATCCATTAATTTCACATCTGTTAAATAAAATATGGACTTCTAATATGCCAGAGATTCCCTAGATCCATTCCCTGTTGAGAAACTACTATTTCCAATTGTCCATCAGTTTTGCAGTTTTGCCCTTCTTCAAAATCTCATTACATGTTTCAGATAAACTCCTGGTTGTTTCCATACTCACTACTTTATAAAACATTGCTGTATAGTTGCCTGGACTTCCTATTTCCCAGTATTTGTATGTTTTATGCTGCAATGACATCCATTCCCCTACTGCTTTACATATTCTTACTTTGTCCTGTTCCAACAGCACTAGACCCTACCATTCCTCTAACATAACAGCTCTCTCTCTCTCTAAGTTTATATTATACAGTTCTGCATAATACTTTGAAAAGACTGTCTTAACTTTTTTAGCCCCTCCCCTTTTACCATCTTGTTCCTTTACCCTTCTAACCCATGTTTGCCTCTTGTATTCCTCACTTCTATATCCTCCTTGGTGTAGTAACAATCCGGATTCTTGCCATTTCTGCCTCTCTCTGCTCTTCATCTGTCTCCTAGAGTGATAACGCCTTGATTTTCCTTTAAAGTCTGTGCGTCTGTCCTTGCACTACTTCCCCTGTCTTCACCTGCTACTTTCTCAGATGATCTTCCATTCCCTTGTTCTTCTACCGTTAGTTTAGCTCCAGATATCCCATTGGTTTCTGCTCTCCATGCTGCCTTTATTCCATTCCATTCCCTTCATCTTACTGTCCCCTTCACCCACGTTTCTTCTTCTCACTTAATACATTCAACACCAACCAGATTTGTTTCCACTTTTTTGAAGCTTTCCTGGTTACCTTTTGTTTAACTCCAGTTCCTGTTGTCAAAATGTTTCCAAGCCAGCTTGTTTTACTCTTGCAACAATCCTTTCCCTTTTACTACACCCATATGTCATGTCCTTGTCCACAAAATCCACCCACATCCCTCCCAATTGATCGTCCTACTGTGTCTTTGGAGCTTGGTGTGATGGACCTTAGGGTATGTCTGAGTAACACACCAACACACCATCCCCCATGCAATGATAGGTTGCACCCACAATCATGGAAAAGCAGCTCTTGGCTCCTCCCCTTCCACAGTTTCCTTACCCCCCTCCTCTTTCCCTAATTTTATAATCTGTGCTTTTACTGAATACCCTGCCCTGGCTTACTTTCCTTCCATCAATTCTCCACTGTGGTCCAAGTCATCCTGCCATTTTCTCCTGTTTCATTCATTCAACAGTTCTTATCCATCTTTTTTAGACTTTGATTCTGTACTCCAAACAGCTTTTACTGTTTTATTTAGGGATAGTAATAAAGCAAAACATAACAACCCCTTGAGTAGTTGGCTGATGTTTCTAGCAGTAACATTCCCCTCTTAAATGCTTTACTAATTTCTTCCTTTTAACCTCTACCTTGGCAGCTTTCCTTTCAAGAGTAAATCAAGAAATAGACAGTAGCATGATCAGGAGATGCAATTTGAAATAAACAACAAAGATACACAGATGAACAAAGATCACTGAATTCTTGCGAGGAGTTTAGCAGCATCTGTGTATAGCAGGAATTTTTTAAGTCTTCAAACCTGAGTGCTAACTACAAGAGTTCTACAGCAGCAGAGAGACTTTGAGTGGATTGCATACCTCTGTTTTGCTTTTTATTGCTTATTTCCACTAACTGCACGATTCCAAGCATTTTTTTATTAACTTTGCAACTATTTAAACTATTTTTTTAATTCTGTTACTGTTTACACTTTGATTGTTTTTAAGTGTTTTTCAGCTGTTTAACTGTTGTGGGATACACACTCAAATGTGATACCAATTTTTCTGTCTTGAAAGTGTTTCTATTACTGTATCTGTTTTAATTTTCGAAAAAAACAAACAAAAAAATCCTATCTCTACTCGTTTATCACCTTTCTATAACCTGTAGAGTCCAGTTTTCAGATTTTGCTGAATTGTGGACTGTTTTGTAGTTTCTGTGTTGCCCAGACATTACTAAGATAGAAGGAAGCTTCTCTGTTCATCAGTGCGAGTGGTGAGCTTTCAGCAGCCTATCTGTCGCTGGAGGAGTTGTTTCAGCTCAGAATCTGTAGTTTTATTGGCCATTTTGGGCTATTTCTATCCTTTTCATCTTTCTGTTTAAAAACCCATGTTTGCACGGTTTTTGCACTTATATTACCTCAGCAATATCCTGCCTGGGTATCTTGCAGAGTTTTACAGCAGCAGATAGAGAAAAGAGAGACTTTGAGTGGACTAAGTACCTCTGTATTGCTTTTTATTGATTATTTTTGCTAACTGCACTATTCCAAGCATTTTTTATTAATTTTGCAAATTATTTGAACTGTGTTTTTTTAATTCTGTAGCTGATCATATTTAAGTGTTTTTGAACTGTTTAACTGTTGTGGGCTACACATGTGATAGTCATTTTTCTGCCTTGAAAGTGTTTATATTACTTATCTGTTTTAATTTTTGAATAAAAACAAAACAAAAAAATTCTATCTCTCTACTCATTTCTCGCCTTTCTATAACCAGTAGAGTCCAGTTTTCAGATTTTTCTAAATTCTGGGCTGTTTTGTAGTTTCTGTATTGCCCAGACCTTACTAATATAGAAGGAAGCTTCTCTGTTCATCAGTGCGAGTGGTGAGCTTTGAGAAGCCTATCTGTTGCTGGAGGAGTGGTTTCAGCTCAGAATCTGTAGTTTTGTTGGCCATTTTGGGCTATTTCTATCCTTTTCATCTTTCTGTTTAAAAACCTGTGTTTGCACGTTTTTTGTGCTTGTATTACCTCAGCAGTATCCTGCCTAGGTGTTCTGCAGAGTTCTACAGCAGCAGAGAGAGAAAAGAGAGACTTTAAGTGGATTAAGTACCTCTCTTTTGCTTTGTATTGCTTATTTTTGCTAACTGCACTATTCTAAGCATTTTTTATTAATTTTCCAACTTATTTAAACTGTTTTTTTTTTTAATTCTGTTACTGTTTGCACTTTGACTGATCGTTTTTAAGTGTTTTTCAACTGTTTAACTGTTGTGGGCTACACACTCAAGTGCAATAGCCATTTTTCTGCCTTGAAAATATTTGTATTACTGTATCTGTTTTAATTGAAAAAAAATTGCATCTCTCAATTTGTTTCCCACCTTTCTATAACAAGTAGAGTCCAGTTTTCAGATTTTGCTGAATTCTGGGCTGTTTTGTAGTTTCTGTGTTGCCCAGACCTTACTAAGATAGAAGGAAGCTTCTCTGTTCATCAGTGAGAGTGGTGAGCTTTGAGCAGCCTCTCTGTCACTGGAGGAGTGGTTTCAGCTCAGAATCTGTAGTTTTATGGCCATTTTGGGCTATTTTTATCCCTTTCATCTTTCTGTTTAAAAACCCATGTTTATGAGGTTTTGCGCATCAAGCAGTGCCATTTAACTAGGGTTAAACTATTACCGGCACCAGAAAGTCTGCTCTTCATGTTTTCCCTTAGATCTAGCCAGTTCAGTTTTTAAGCACTCAAATCTGTTACTCTTAGCTCAGCACTTGCCTAGAAACCATTGTAAGCAATAGATAGACCATAAATTGCTACAGCACTCAACTCTCCTTACCAAGTAAGAAAAAACATTAGTACTTAAATAGTGCTTAAATAAATAAGTACCTATGCAGGCATGTCCAAGGTTCAGCTCCCGGTGTCTTCTTCTGAACACCTGGTGAATCTGGGCATCCTGAGGCAATGCAGCAATTGCCTCATGTACACAGACAACCCTCTCCTCCTACCACCTAACACTACAACCTGTGAGAGATGCACTTATATTGCCAAACTGGAAGCCAAACTCTCTCCAGCCAAGACTGGATTAGTCAGTAAGGAGGAGAAGGTAAACACTCGCACCACACCACACACAACACATAATCCTTCAAAACCTAAACCCACACATAGTAACATGAAACACACACCTACATTTGCAGAGGTCCTTAAAACAAATCTTCCCGAGCAACAGAGACCTCCAAAGCTGAAACGCAAACAACCAACACTACCCAACACAACCCAAGTGACACATAACACACAAAACCAGTGTGCCACTCAACTTCAGCCCCTAAGGCAAAACAATGTACCCAGCACACTAGTCATAGGTGACACTATAGTCATGCACACTGATGTCCCACTCACCAGGCTGAACAAGGAGAAAATTACAGTCATCTGCCTGTTGAGTGCCAGGATCCACCACATAATGCATGCACTCAAGTCACTCCACAATAAGTACAACTATGACTCTGTCATTGTTCATGTTGGAGTGAACAACCTGAGATGTACCCTCCATAGACTACATGAAAAGAGACATGGAGGAGCTCTCTGATCCTGTAGCCCAGGCAGGTATGACCCTAGCCCTGAGTAGCATCTTGCCATCACCCAGGATAATACTTCAGTACAAGGACAAAATGACTGACTTCAACAATTGGCTAAATTTCTGGTGTCATTCTAAGGAGATCCAGTATCTGTCAAGCTGGGATGACATGATTGACCAGCCATGATGCTTTGCCAGAAATAGTCTCACCTGTAGCCCCTGGCTTTCTGGATACTGGCTAAGGCTCTTGTTACCCCATAGTGCCTTTTT
Organism: Protopterus annectens; assembly: GCF_019279795.1. Taxonomy (NCBI): domain Eukaryota; kingdom Metazoa; phylum Chordata; order Ceratodontiformes; family Protopteridae; genus Protopterus; species Protopterus annectens. The sequence continues at coordinate 1,023,509,512 of NC_056737.1, forward strand.
TAGGTAAGGTTCAAATGACAAAATTACCACAGTAACTGGTAAAAGCAAACAAAATCTGAGGGTAATGCTACTCAATGCTAGAAGTCTAAACCTCAAAATGCACTTACTTGAGGCACTCCTTAAAATGGAGAACATCAACATTTGTGCTGTGACAGAGACCTGGTTCAAGGCTCCAGAGAGCAACCCTGCAATACCAGGCTACAATTTATACCACACCTTTCAGCCATCTAACCTGGATTGAAACACCAGAGGTGGAGGCATGTCTATATTCACCAAGGATATCAGCACCTCCAGGCTAATTGCCCAACATAGTGCATCCAAAATTCTCCAGGTGCAACTAACACTGGGCAAGACTGCAATCCAAATTGTAGCTTGCTACAGACCCCCAACCATAACCCAAGACTCCCACTCCACTTTTCTTAACATACTGAAAAATATCAAGGTACAACCCAACACCCTCATACTGGGAGACTTCAACTACCCAGCCATTAACTGGGAAAACTACTCATGTACCAACACACTGGCACAGCATTTTTTTGAATTCATAAATTCCAATGCCTTGGACCAACTGATCCAGACCCCCAACAGGAGCAGCAATATCCTAGACATGGTCATTACCAACATGGGCAATCAGTGCTCCACACCAGAGGTCAGCCCCTTGTTGGTCAGATCCAATAATCACCCTAGACATCCACATCCCGCCCCACCCCCTATTATGGAAACCACTGTAAAAAACTTCTCCAAAGCCAACTTCACACTTCTTAAGACAGAAGTGGCTAACTTCACCACACCCATGCAGATGGACAGTAGCAGTACAACTGCTGAATCCTACATCAATGCACTGTATGAACACATACACGAGTGCATGGACCATGCCATCCCAAATAGAACCAAGACGCTATCCTCCAATAAAAGAAGCTAGTCTGGTGGTCACCTGCCATTAACAAGCTCTACAACAAAAGGAAGAAACTGTTGCAAAAAAGAGTAAAATCCCAAGATTGGAAAAAATTCCTGGTCAGCCTCAGTAAGAAGCTGAGATCCCTCATAAAATCCTCCAAAGCTAGTTATGAAAACAAAATTGCCACTGATTCTAAAGATAATCACAAGGCATTCTACAGCTATGTCAAGAATCTCAATGGCAACACTCAGATCTGCTCAGAGCTACATCACAATGGCACTAAACACACAGAACCAGCTGATATTGCCAACATCCTGGCAGATAGGTTCAGTGCAAATTTCTTCACCCTCTCACCCCAAAAGGGCTCATCTCTATGCCAAGTCCATGTAATCACAACTACACAGGTGAAAAATGCACTTGCCAAAGCCCAAAATACAGCATCCATGGGACCTGACAATGTCCCAGGCTGTGTTCTGCATGAACTACAAAATGAACTAGCACCCCACCTAAGTACCATGTTCAGTCATAGCCTCACTACAGGTTTTGTGCCTACTGAATGGCGCACAGCTACGGTGATCCCACTCCACAAAGGGGGATCCACCACAGATCCCGGGAACTACTGACCCATCAGCCTGACAAGTTTGATCTGCAAGGCCATGGAATGTATCATCATGGAACTTATAAACAAAGACATAGGTAACCTGCAAACTCTGGAGCCCACCCAGTTTGGGTTTGTGAAAGGTAGATCATGTCTCCCAAACCTGACTGGCTTCTTTGAAGCAGTCACCAAAGCAGTGGACAAGGGGAAGGCTGTTCACACAGCCTACCTAGATCTTGCCAAGGCCTTCAACACCATCCCTCACTCTGTTATTATTGATAAACTCATGAAACTGGGCATTAACCCCTATGTCACATGGTGGGCAGCCAACTGGCTCACTGACAGAACCCACGCTGTGACAGTAGCCAATTCCAAATCTATCTCCAGACCAGTAACAAGTGGAGTACCACAGGGTTCAGTCCTGGATCCCCTCCTGTTTGGCATCTACTTCTTGGAAGTCCAAGCCAACACAGAGGGCTTATGGCTAACAAAGTTCACAGATGACTGTAAACTGGGGGCCATTATTAAATCCCCTAAGGATGTGGACCATCTACAAAAGGGCCTCTCTGAGACAGATGCCTGGTGTCAAAACAACGGCCTTAAGCTCAACACCAAAATGTGCATAGTTATCTCCTTTGGGAAAAACCCTGTGCAAATGAACTGCCACATACACGGTAGTCCACTCAACACCAAAAGTCTGATACGAGACATAGGAACACAGGTAGACAGCAGTCTGTCCTATGATAACCACATAGCCACAGTGGTCAGGAAGTCCTTCTGTGTTGCACACCTCATCACAAAAGGTTTCTCATCCAGAAAAAAAGAGGTCATTGTCCCCCTCTACTCAGCCCTCATTAGACCTATTATAGAGTACAACACCCCATTTGGGATGTACCTGATAAGACATTTGCAGCAACTGGAAAGACTGCAGAAATACTTCAAAAAAAGGATCACCAGCCTCAAACAGATGCCCTGTGCAGACCGCCTTAAGAAACTCCAGCTCTACTCCATTGCATACCGCCTACTCAGAGGCAATCTCTGCCTAACATACAAAGCCATGTCAAACCCAGAGCTGTTGGACATGCTGCACTTAGAAAACTCCCAATCCCTGCAGGACACATGCTTCAGAGACCTTAACCTTGTCACCACAATAAACAGAGCTTGCTGGAGGGATAGGTTCCTGTCCCAGAGACTTCCCATACTCTGGAACAAGCTGCCATTCATGTCAAACAGAGCACCTCATTGGCCCTGTTTAAGAAAAATCTGGACAACTGGATGGGGAATAGGAAATTTACCCGGGGATCAGTTCTGTGGCACTGCTTGACAGTGCACAGGTAAATACATTTTTGGGTGGCTAAAGCCAGGGAATCTTTATGGCTAGGCTTATATAGGCCCTGGAGCTGATAGCGTAGTACCTATCTATGAACCTATGAGCCATAGTCCAGAAGAGAATATTAGTACATTCCTAGTTCTTAAATATTGGATTCCTACCTTCCATTTATCTAGCCCTAATATCATAGGTAGTTACTAGGCATGAAATCCAAGAGACCCATGTAGTGCCTAGCCCAGTTTCCCCTCAGTAACCTAAAGCACTGAGGGGTTTAATTGACTTGCTCAGAGTCTCAATAGTTAAAGCTGAGGGAATCCAATTCCTGACTAAAGAAAGAAGTTTGTTAGCAAGTCATAGCTTTAATCTTCCTAGTTAACTGCTAGACTATAAATGGTGGTTGACTGACTCATCAGTTTTTATATCTCATCCATCTTTTTTAACTATCCTTTCTATGGCTACTGTTTTTGGTAACTATTCTCAAAGGTAGCTATTTGGCATGCAGCCTGGTTGACCACTGAGGCACCACCTAATTTTTTAATACCATCAGAGCACTGCCTGGTTAGTGACTGTGAGTCACATGGCATAAGGGAATGACACTGTGGAATACTGGAAGTGGTCATGGTATTAATTTTTTGGATTGATTACCAGAAAGATTGGGCTATCTTTCCAGCGGGAGGCAAATACGGGCTATCTGTGTAAAGAACCAGTAATCTTAACCACTAGACCACATGAGAAATGCAGCCTGGAGACCTTGCCTCTAAACTGTACAGGAACTCTAATCCTTGGCTGACTACTGACCAGCAATTTTTACATCATGCATTGTATAAATCAGTGTCATCGCATGTAGTGCACTTCCTGATACACATTTTACACAGGACAGCTGGCACAACATTATCTACCTCTCACATTGCATGTAGTGCACTTCCTGATACACATTTTACACATGACATCTGGCACATCATCATCTACCTCTCACATCGCATGTAGTGCACTTCCTGATACACATTTTACACATGACATCTGGCACATCATTATCTACTTCTCAAGTTGCATGTAGTGCACTTCCTGATTTACATTTTACACACATCTGGCACATCATTATCTACCTCTCACGTGACATGTAGTGCACTTCCTGATGCACATTTTACACATGACATCTGGCACATCATTATCTACCTCTCGCATCACATGTAGTGCACTTCATGATACACATTTTACACATGACATCTGGCACATCATTATCTAGTTCTCACGTTGCATGCAGTGCACTTCCTGATGCACATTTTACACATGACATCTGGCACATCATTATCTATCTCTCGCGTCACATGTAGTGCACTTCATGATACACATTTTACACACGACATTTGGCAAATCATTATCTACTTCTCACATCACATGTAGTGCACTTTTTGATACACATTTTACACAGGACATCTGGCACAACATTATCTACCTCTCACCCATATCCATTTTTACTATTATCTTACTAATATGAACAAAAATATGATATGCACATTGTCATATCTTTAGTACCAGAACCCTTAGTATAACGTAATCTTCCAAATACAAAACACAGTATAAAACACATTGCAATGGAACCCAAACCTTCTATCACTAAATATGGCCAGTGTCGATGAACAGGTATTGTCTTCAGTCTTTTCTATCTTTAATTTAACATTGACAAAAAATAATAATAAGTCTAAAATATGACTGCTTTTAACCATCTGCATGTTCATACATCACGAAGCCCTGTCTCATATCTTTTCTATTCTTTAACCATCTGCATGTTCATACATCATGACACCCTGTCTCATATCCTTTCTATTCTTTAGACATCTGCATGTTCATACATCGTGACGCCCCGTCTCATATCCTTTCTATTCTTTAACCATCTGCATATTCATACATCATGGCACCCTGTCTCATATCCTTTCTGTTTGTTAACCATCTACATGTTCATACATCATGACACCCTGTCTCATATCTTTCTATTCTTTAACCATCTGCATGTTCATGAATCGTGGCACCCTGTCTCATATCCTTTCTGTTTGTTAACTATCTACATGTTCATACATCATGATTCCCTGTCTCATATCCTTCTCATCTTCTGTTTTCCTCACTCCATGATCCTTCAATTTTACCACTTTGGCAGAATCCTTCATAGACACTGGCCATCACCATGTCTCCCAACATGAAAAATATTGTAGACAAGAGATGTAGTAACAGAATCTGCACCATTCCTTTGTTACACACTCTTGCAATATACTTACTTTTAGGTAGTGGGAAAACAGACACAAACAGTATACTGATTCTAAGGGAGGCTGGGTCTTAATCATCTAGTCATCAGGCCTGATTTATCTGTCTTTCTGTTCCAGCTTGCTGAATGATCCCTCTCTGGTCTCCAGCCTTCCACTCCTATATCACAGTTCATTTCATTAGCACAGGCCACCATTCCTCCATCCCTGCCTCATGACTGCCTATAGCTGCTTTCATCAGTCTGAGTCATTTGGTTGATGTTTATCTCCAGTCCAGTCATGTATCCCCTCATCTGTTCATAACTGCTGCTTGTCCTCCATACATACTACCTTACTTCTAGCAATTACTGTGCCTGCATAACTGGCTACCTGTAAGTCTCCCATTGATCCAAATAACACCTGTACTCTAGCATATCCATCAGGATTACAAGTCATCACTCACCACCCCTTTTACCTTTGCTCTTCCATTGGCTCCAACTCTGTTGATCCGGTGTGACTGACCACTGAACACTTTCCTGCATTTTTTTTATAAAAGCTAATGTCTTCTTCCAGTAAATTACTATGCTTCATTCTCCACTCTCACCCCATCTTCACTATGGCAGGATGTAAAACATTAACAATGACCCTGGCTTGTGTCAAATGCCAGATGGCCAGTGTTATGCTCACTGTCTGCCTGCACACTATGCCCCAGAAGTCCACCAAAGCTGTAACGTTTTTGCATACTAATAACAGGTCCCTCTAATGCACAATCTGGTGTAAGACCAGCTTGTTTGCTCAGAAACAATGAGAATTCATAAACCAATGCTTAGCTTCTGCTGGGTTCCAGTCTTTGTCTTCATCCTATGCACTTTATTTAATGGAACATTCAAACATCGCTCCTCCTTTATTTAAATATTAATCCAGTCTTAGGTTGACTTTTTATGTCAGGCTCCTCACTGTCTTTGCTCAGGCAGATAATTCTCGGATTTTCTTGCCATAATCTGTCTTTGGAGTTATCTATCTTTTCAGGCTGATAAATCTGGGATTCTCTTGCCATAATCTGTCCTTGGAGTTATCTATCTTTTCAGGCTGAAAAATCTGGGATTCTCTTGCCATAATCTGTCCTTGAAATTATCTATCTTTCCTTTGGCTTCTTCCATGTCTACTTTCAAGAACTCTTATTTCTGCTACTTGTCTGCATGGGCACCATCTTGGAGCACCTTATTCAAGGTCTCAGTGTTTTAGGTGATGGAATCAATCTTGCAGGTGTTTTTCTCTAATTGATCCATTTTACAGTTTAACACAAATGCCACATTGGCATTGTGGCCATTAATAATACCACAATTCAAACTTTCATCCCTGTTTGTTAGTTTATTTACTTATTAATTAAGTATGCACTTGTTAACTGGGTAATTATGCTGGTCCAAAGGCACTTTTCAAGCATGACATGAGTCAATTGCCACATTGTGCAGAAGATTAATAATCAGTTAAATGTAATAATAATTCTTAAATAATTGTGAGGTACATTGTATAGATAATTACAATGAAAAGAGCTGTAAAGTACAAACTGTAGTAAACAAAACAAGTAAATAGATGAGATGTGGCAATTAGCCAATGACAGGATTTAGGTAATTTACAGTAAGATTGTGGTTAGGGGAGAGAAGACCAAAGGATGTTGCCTGAGGAAAAATTGATAAATATAAAAAAGTAAGATGCTGAGAAAGGAAAATGGGTGATAAGGTTAATTTGTAGACAGCAGAGAAGAATGTATACTATAGCTGAAAGAATTAACATGGAATTTATACCAAAATAGTAGCAGCCTTATAAACGTCAGCATGGTTTGGTGTGCCATGGTTGTCCATGATTGTCCCAACAGTGATATTGAAAATATGTTTTGATATACTTGCTCAGTGTGATTTTTTTTCCTGAGATCTGTGATGGAGGTCGTGAAATTGATATCTTGTAGACTTTGTTTCAGTATTTAGAATTGCACCATATTTTGCATATACCTATCACCAAGTACAGAGCTAGTGTTTTACTGGGGTCTATATTATAACCTCAAAATTTTAATACTTCGAATGCATAAAGATCGAACTTTTTGCATTGAAGTATTAAACCATCGAACCCTAATAAAAAAATGATTAAAACAAAAAAAACTAAAGCGTTCATGCAGGGGGCAAACCCCTCTGCACCCCCCACACCCCCGCTACTTAAATATACCAACTCAGAGATCGCACAACTTTGACGTAAACAGAAATCTCCTCTTACGGAGATTTCTGTTTAAACGTTCAATGCTGTGCACTTTCAGTAATCTCACGTCGACAACATTGTACTCGATATTGTCAGACTTCGAGATTCCAATATAGACCCATTTTACTGGTGCTTTCAAACTCTTCTTTCATTATGCCCCCCCCCGGGTCCCCCCAGAAATAATTAGCTGCTATGCCAATGGCCTCATTGTGGTATTGCTAAGTCAGGTGGTCACAAATAGGCATGCTTTAAGGAAGCCAATTAGAATTTTTGCTCTGAGTTAATGCTTTTCTTTCTATAAAGTAATAGATGTTCAATGTCATACATATCCATGCATATTAATAGCCTTCATTTAAGTACCTTTATACACTGCACATATATTTGCTGTTTTGCTCTGCTTGTACCTATTTATATATTACCTGTTAACGGGCAGAATTCAAAACGGTTACTGCAAGGAGTAAGCGCATTTTCCCTCGCTTTAGCCATTTCAGACTTAGTGGCAGCCCAAATGCAGTGCTGTCTGTGTGCCTACCACAGACAGAAGCACAAATGTTAATGAGGCTTTCTGGGGGTGTGGCCTATGCTAATTAGCCATGTGCTCTCCCCAGAAATTCCTGTAGTAAGCAGACGTGTGTGTGTGTGTGTGTGTGTGTGTGTGTGTGTGTGTGTGTGTGTGTGTGTGTGTGTGCACATGTGTGTGTGTGTGTGTGTGTGTGTGTGTGTGTGTGTGTGTGTGTGTGTGTGTGTGCGCGCACATGTGTGTGTTTGGGATAGACCTGTTATTCCTTCACACTTCCCTAGTCTAATGATCAAATCTGCAATATTGAGAAGTGGGGGACATAAACACTTTGGATACTGTTTACATTGTGCTGTAAAGACACTTAAAAAAGATTAACACCCTGTACTGTTTTACTCACAATCAGCTCTTTAGCAGAGCTTTAATCCTCTGCACTAACACTAGACTTCAGTGACACTCTTACATATTGCATCAAGTCTTGAAAATAAAAAATTAAAAGGTGGGGGGGGGGGCAATATAAAACCCTGTACCACACATCTGGAGTAGGGTATTATAAAACCCTGTACCCTCAGCATACATCTGGGGGGGTATTATACGACCCTGTACCCCCAGCACACACCTGAGGGAACATTATAAAGCACTTTACCCTCAGCACACACCCAGATCCTTAGCAGTATACGCCTCTGCATCACCACTAAACATGAGCTAAGCTCTTAACATATTACCGTAAGTGTTAAGAACAACAAAAAATCAAAATAAAGAGGGGGAGGGTTTTCAGAGCAGTTTGACAAGCCAGTCCCTTAACTGTCTATGGTAACTGAGGATGACTTATGCTGAAGTGCAATTAATATATTGTTACAAAATATGTAACTCTATTGTCTGGCATTGTACACTGACTGCAAAGGTCCATGAGTTACAAGAGACACATAAAAAGGCTACATCAGGAGGGTTCATTAAAAGCAGGAACAGTTTTAAATTGTTAGTTGGACTCACTTAAAAAAGTTATTAGAGCATAGGTGTAGCATCATGCTACACTTTATGAACAATAATAAGAATAAAAGTCTAATATCTTACATTATTGACCCTCGACCTAGGGTCACACATTCACAGAAGGGTACTAACCTAAAAACTCTAGAGCCCTCACAAGCCAAACAATATTTGTACTGAGTTGCCCCAAATGTCAGTAGTTAGGTGAGTGAAGTTCACAGAGGTAAGGGTCTATGGTAATTAATATTGGCTTCCTCTGTCCAGAAGGGAAATGGGCACTACCTCAGGAGTGAATTTGCAGTCACCCTTCCATATATCTAGGTTGCGTTTGAAGAGGGTCAGTGAGGGGCTCTGTTTTATGTGAATTGGAAGATTGTTCCAGAGAAGTTGAAGTCTTTGGGAGATGTATCTATCTCTCCATCATGACTTCTTCATGTCAGAGGCTAAGTTAATATCCCTGGAGCAAGTGACCCTACTGCAGTTTGATTTACAAATGTGCAGAATTTTCATCAGGGACAAGTCAGAAACTGTCCTGTAAGCCGGGCACAGGTCACTCCTTAGGAACCTGTTGGAGAAAGAATGCAGTGGTATGCCTTTCAGTCTTTCAGCATAAGACTTGCTTTGTCTACCCTGCAAGGAACTGTGACTTACAAGGGGAGGGAATATTCATAACTGTGCATATCAAACTCCAGTCAGACTGCATAAAAATGCTGAAGAGGGTGATTGTTAAATAAATACACAGAGAAGAAGAAAGTAAAATAAGAGAATTTTGTTGAGACTGTTAATCTGTCTGGATTCAAATCAAGATCCAACACTGCCAGTCTGATGACTGCAATGAGAAAGACAGTTGAGACGGAGTTAGAGATAAAAGACTTCAACTGGGCATTCCTAAACATGGTGAAATCACATGACAAGGTTACAAGAAAGGTGATTTGAGCTGTCCTGCGAGGGTTCAAAGTCATGCAAACATTGGTAGAATTAGTGCTGTCTATGCACAGGAACACAAAGAGACAAGTACAAACGGTGTTCTGATTCACAGAGAGGTTCCCAGTGGGAGTGGATAGGCATCAGGATTCATCTCTAAGCCCACTGCTGTACATATTGGCGATGAACTACAGTATTTAGTTAGTTAGTTAGTTAGTTAGTTAGTTAGTTAGTTAGTTAGTTAGTTAGTTAGTTAGTTAGTTAGTTAGTTAGTTAGTTAGTTAGTCAGTTAGTCAGTTAGTTAGTTATTGACATTTGCTTATCTGGAAAGTCTGTCTGAACAGCACCCTTCTTCAGTGGAGGCCCAGGGAGAAAAGCTTCATAATACATACATCATGGACATCACATGGACATCATATGGACATCATATGGGCATCATTGTTTCATCATTTACAGTCAGTTTCTTCCATGATCAGCACTCCCATTATTCAGACAATCTTGATTTGAATTACATAATTTACAAACATTTTCAATTAAAATAACAGTTACATGGTTTGTATATGAATATATTTTAAGAGAGGGAGGTATATGTAGTGCAATATCCTCATTACGTGTACACTGTCGAGTTTTACATAAGAATATTTGTTACTACAAAGACTTGTTTAAAAGCTAGGATGTAGGATTAACTCAGTCCCTCAGTACTCATGGGACAGCTAGTCTGCATGGTGATCAGCACTTATGTATTAAGTTAAGACTACTTAGGCCTGCACTAGCTTATCACAGCACCCAGGTCTATCGCTGTTCAGAGAGGGTCTGGTTTGGGTGCTGGATAGCATTGCTGGATAAGTTAGCTGCAGATTACAACAAGCAAGAACCTCTCTCCCAGTTATAAACACCATCCAATCCTGTCCTTTGCAAGTAGGATCTGCAACCATAGATGATCACTTTCCTACCATCTCTGATTCTAGCTTGGTGGACATGGGAAGTGATTGTCTTGTGGACACCAAAAACTACTTCATTCTCCAATAGACAAATAGCATGTGAGATATGTTACACACAGACACTAGAGACTAGACTGTCACATACAGACACAAAATGCAACAAACAGGTTTACAGAGGCTTTCACACACACACGCACACACGCACACACGCACACATGCACACATGCACACGCGCACACACGCACACACGCGCACACGCGCACACACACACACACACACACACACACACACACACACACACACACACACACACACACACACACCACACACCTCACCCACAGGACCACACACATAAACCAACATATGTAGAGGTGCTCACATGTTACTTACAAAAACCTCCAAGGTCTCTCAGAAGTGATCTTCTGAAACTCTGCCTGCACAACAATAAGTAATTTACCAGCACAACACATACAGCCACATCTCATTATCTCTCAACTATCAAGTCCATAAGGTGAAATACTCCACAACTAAACATTCTGGTGATCGGTGACTCCATTGTGAGACGTACCAATATGTCCCATACTAGGCTGGATAAGGTGAAGGTTACAGTAAGTTGCCTGTCAGGGGACAGAATCCTTCAGATCACACAAGCACTCAAGTCGCTTACCCCTAAGTACCAGTATGAATCAGTCATAGTCCAGGTGGGCATGAAGGACATGAGATGCTCCTTTTGGACTACAGGAAGGGAGACATGATTGAGCTCAGAATATATGACACAAGCAGGTATGAGCCTGGCAATGAGCAACATCTTACCATCTCCAAGGATGATTGCAAAATACCAGGAGGTATGAGCCTAGCACTGAGCAGCATCCTACCATCTCAAGGATGATGCCACCATACCAGCAGGTACGAGCCTGGTAAAGAGCAGCATCCTACCATCTCCAAGGATGATGCTACTATACCAGCAGGTATGAGCCTGGCACTGAGCAGCATCCTAGTACCTCCAAGGATGATGCCACAATACAAGCAGATATGAGCCTGGCAATGAGCAGCAACCTACCATCTCCAAGGATGATGTCATAATACCAGCAGGTGTAAACCTGGCACTGAGCAGCATTCTACCATCTCAAGGATGATGTCGCAATACCAGCAGGTACAAGCCAAGCACTGAGCAGCATTCTACCTTCTCAAGGATGATGCCACAATACTAACAGGTATGACCCTAGCACTAAGCAGCATTCAACCATCTCCAAGGTTGATACCACAATACCAACAGGTCCGAGCCTAGCACTGAGCAGCATCCTATGATCTCCAAGGATGATGCCACAATACCAGCAGGTACGAGCCTTGCACTGAGCAGAATCCTACCATCTCCAATGAAGATGCCACAATACCAGCAGATATGAGCCTGGCACTGAGGAGCATCCTACCATCTCCAAGGATGATGCCAAAATACCAGCAGGTACAAGCATGGTACTGAGAAGCATCCTACCATCTCAAGGATGATGCCAACATACCAGCAGGTACGAGCCTGGTAAAGAGCAGCATCCTACCATCTCTAAGGATGATACCACAGTAGCAGCAGATATGAGCCTGGCACTAAGCAGCATCCTATCATCTCCAAGGATGATGCTATAGTACCAGCAGGTACGAGCCTTCCAACGAGCAACATCCTACCATCTCCAAGGATGATGCCAAAATACCAGCAGGTATGAGCCTAGCACTGAGCCGCATCCTACCATCTCCAAGGGTGAAGCCACAGTACCAACAGGTAAGACCCTGACACTGAATGGCATCCTACCATCTCCAAGGATGATGCCACAATACCAACAGGTATGAGCCTGGCACTGAGCAGCATGCTACAATCTCCAAGGATGATGCCACAATACCAGCAGGTATGAACCTGGCACTGCGCAGCATCCTACCATCTTCAAGGATGATCCTACAATACCAGCAGGTACAAGACTAGCACTGAGGAGCATCCTACCATCTCCAAAGATGTTGCCACAATACCAGCAGGTATGAGCCTAGCACTGAGCAGCATCCTACCATCTCCAAGGATGATACCACAATACCAGCAGGTATGAGTCTGGAATTGAACAGCATCCTACCATCTCCAAGAATGATGCCACAATACTAATAGGTACAAGCGTATCACTGAGCAGCATCCTATCATCACCAAGGATGATGCTATAATACCAGCAGGTACGAGCCTTCCACCGAGCAGCATCCTACCATCTCCAAGGATGATGCCACAATAGCAGCAGGAATGAGCCTAGCACTGAGCCGCATCCTACCATCTTCAAAGATGATACTACAATACCAGCAGGTACGAGCCTGGCACTGAGCGGCATCCTAACGTCTACAAGGATGATGCCACAATACCAGCAGGTATGAACCTGGCACTGCACAGCATCCTACCATCTTCAAGGATGATCCCACAATACCAGCATGTAAGAGACTAGCAATGAGCAGCATCATACCATATTCAAGGATGATGCCACAATACCAAGCAGGTATGAACCTAGTGCTGAGCAGCATTCTACCATCTCCAAGGATGATGCCACAATACCAGCAGGTATGAGCCTGGCACTGAGCAGAATCCTAACATCTCCAAGTATGATGCTATAATACCAGCCGGTATGAGCTTGACACCAAGCAGCATCCTATCATCTCAAAGGATGATGTCACAATAGCAGCAGGTACGACCCTGGCACTGAGCAGCATCCTACCATCTTCAAGGATGATGTCACAATACCAGCAGGTATGAGCCTGGCACTGAGCAGCATTGTACAATCTCCAAGAATTATGAAAATACACCAACAGGTATTAGCATGGCATTGAACAGCATCCTACCAATTCCAAGGACGATGCCACAATACCAGCAGGTACTAGCCTGCCACTGAGCAGCATCCACCTAACTCTAACCATGATTCCACAATACCAGCAGGTATGAGCCTGGCACTAAGTAGCATCCTAACATCTCCAAGGATGATGCCACAATATCGGCAGGTACAAGCCTAGCACTGAGCAGCATCCTACCATCTCCAAGTATGATGCCAAAATACCAGCACATATGAGCCTGGCACTGAGCAGCATTGTACCATCTCCAAGGATGATGCCACAATACCAGCAGGTACGAGCCTAGTGCTGAACAGCATCATACCATCTCCAAGGATGATGCCACAATACCAGCAGGTATGAGCCTGGCACTGAGCAGCATCCTACCATCTCCAAGGATGATGTCATAATACCAGCAGGTGTAAGCCTGGCACTGAGCAGCATTCTACCATCTCAAGGATGATGCCACATTACCAGCAGGTATGAGCCTAGCACTGAGTAGCATCATACTATCTCCAAGGAGGATACCACAATACCAGCAAGTACAAGCCTGCCACTAAGCAGCATCCTACCATCTCCAAGGATGATACCACAATACCAGCAGGTTTGACCCTGGCACTGAGCAGCATCCTACCATCTCCAAGGATGATGCTATAATACCAGCAGGAACAAGCCTGGCACCGAGCAGCATCCTACCATCTCCAAGGATGATGCCACAATACCAGCAGGTTTGAGCCTAGCACTGAGCAGCATTCTACCATCTCCAAGGATGATACCTTAATACCAGCAGATCCGAGCCTAGCACTGAGCAACATCCTACCATCTCCAGGGATGGTGTAACAAAACCAGTAGGTATGAGCCTGGCACAGAGCAGAATCCTAAAATCTCCTATGATGATGCCATAAAACCGGCTAGTATGAGCCTGGCATGGAGCAACATTCTCCCATCAGTAAGGATGATGCCACAATAACAGCAGGTATGAGGCTGGCACCAAGCAGCATCTTACAATCTCTAAGGATGATGTCACAATACCAGCAGGTACGAGCCTGGCACTGAGCAGCAATCTTCCATCTCAAAGGATGATGTCACAATACCAGCAGGTACGAGCCTGGCACTGAGCAGCATCCTACAATCTCCAAGGATGATGCCACAATACCAGCAGGTATGAGCCTAGCACTAAGCCACATTTTACCATCTCCAAGGATGATGCCACAATACCAGCAGGTATGAGCCTGGCATTGAGCAGCATGCTACAATCTCCAAGGATGATGCCACAATACCAGCAGGTATGAAGCTGGCACTGAGCAGCATCCTACCATCTCCAATGATGATGCCAAAACACCAGCAGGTATGAGCCTGGCATGGAGCAACATACTACCAACTCCCAGGATGATGGAAAATTACCAGCAGGTAAGAGCCTGGCATTGAGCAGCATCCTACCTTCTCCAAGGATAAAGCCACAATACCAGCAGGTATGAACCTGGCACTGTGCAGCATCCTACCATCTCCAAGGATGATGGCAAAATACCAGCAGGTACGAGACTAGCACTGAGCAGCATCCTACCATTTCCAAGGATGATGCCACAATAGCAGCAGGTACGAGCCTAGCAGGTATGAGCGTAGCACTGAGCAGCATCCTACCATCTCAAGGATGATGTCACTATAACAACAGGCATGACCCTGGCACTGAGCAGCATTTTACCATCTCCACGGATGATGGCAATATACCAGCATCCTACCATCTCTATGAATGATGCCACAACACCAGCAGGTATGAGCCTAGCAGTGAGCAGCATCCTACCATCTCCAAAGACGATGACATAATACCAACAGGTACGAGCCTGACACTTAGCAGCATTCTACCACCTCTAGGGTGATGCCATAATACCAGCAGGTATTATCCTATCCCTGAGCAGCATCCTGCCATCTCCAAGGATGATACCACAATGCCAGCAAATATGAGCCTGCCAATGAAGAGCATCCTACCATCTCCAAGGATGATGCCACAATAACAGCAGGTACGAGCCTAGCACTGAGCAGCATCCTACCATCTCCAAGCATGATGCCACAATAACAGCAGATACGAGCCTAGCACTGAGCAGCATCCTACCATCTCCAAGGATGATGCCACAATACGAGCAGGTATAAGCCTGTCACTGAGCAGCATGCTTCCATCTCAAAAAAATGATGTCACAATACCAGCAGGTACGAGCCTGGCACTGAGCAGCATCCTACAATCTCCAAGGATGATGCCATAATACCAGCAGGTATGAGCCTAGCACTGAGGCGCATTTTACCATCTCCAAGGATGATGCCTAAATACCAGCAGGTATGAGCCTGGCATTGAGCAGCATGCTACAATCTCCAAGGATGATGCCTAATACCAGCAGGTATGAGCCTGGCACTGCATAGCATCTTACCATCTTCAAGAATAATCCCACAATACCAGCAGGTATGAGACTAGCACTGAGCAGAATTCAACCATCTCCAAGGTTGATAACACACCACCAGCAGGTCCAAGCCTAGCACTGAGCATCATCCAACCATCTCCAAGGATGATGCCACAATACCAGCAGGAACAATCCTAGCACTCAACAGCATTCTACCATCTCCAAGGATGATGCCACAATACCAACAGGTACAAGCCTGGCACTGAGTAGCATCCTACCATCTGAAGGATGATGCCACAATACCAGCAGGTATGAGTCTGGCACTGAGCAGCATCCTAACATATCCAAGGATGATGACAAAGTACCAGCAGGTATGAGCCTTGCACTGAACAGCATTTTACCATCTTCAAGGATGATGCCAGAATACCAGCACGTACGAGCCTAGTGCTGAGCCGCATCCTACCATCTCCAAGGATGATACCACAATATCAGCAGGTATAAGCCTGGCACTGAGCAGCATCCTACCATCTCCAAGGATGATACCACAATATCAGCAGGTATAAGCCTGGCACTGAGCAGCATCCTACCAGCTCCAAGGATGATGCCACTATACTGGCATTTGCAAGCTTAGCACTGACCAGCGTCCTACCATCTCCAAGGATAATGCCACAATACCAGCAGGTATGAGCCTAGCACTGAGCAGCATCCTACCATCTCCAAGGATGATGCCACAATACCATCAAGTGTGAGCCTGCTACTAATCAGCATTGATCCATCTCCAAGGCAAATGCCAACACACCAGCAGGTACAGGCCTGGCACTGTGCAGTATCTTATCATCTCAAAGTATGATGCTACAAGACCAGCAGGTATAAGCCTCGCACTGAGCAGCATTCTTCCATCTCACGGATGATGCCAGACTACCAGCAGGTATGAGCATGGCACTGAGCAGCATCCTACCGTCTCCAAGGATTATGCCACAAAACCAACAGGTATGAAGCTGGCACTTGGCAGCATCCTACCATCTCCAAGGATGATGTCAAAATACCAGCAGATATGAGACTAGCAGTGAGCAGCATCCTACCATCTCCAGCAGGTACGTGCCTAGCACTGATTAGCATTCTACTATCTCAAGGATGATGTCTCAATATCAGCAGGTACGAGCCTGGCAATGAGCAGCATACTAACGTCTCCCAGGATTATGGAAAATTACCAGCAGGTAAGAGCCTGGCATTGAGCAGCATCCTACCTTCTCCAAGGATGAAGCAAAAATACCAGCAGGTATGAACCTGGCACTGTGCAGCATCCTACCATCTCCAAGGATGATGTCAAAATACCAGCAGGTACGAGACTAGCACTGAGCAGCATTCTACCATCTCCACAGATGATGGCGAAATGCCAGCATCCTACCATCTCTAAGGATGATGCCACAATACCAGCAGGTATGATCATAGCAGTGAGCAGTACCCTACCATCTTCAAAGATGATGCCATAATAACAGAAGGTAGGAGCCTGACACTGAACAGCATTCTACCACCTCAAGGGTGATGCCATTATACCAGCAGGTATGAGCCTATCCCTGAGCAGCATCCTGCCATCTCCAAGGATGATACCACAATGCCAGCAGATATGAGCCTGCCATTGAGGAGCATTCTACCATCTCCAAGGATGATGCCACAATGCCAGCAGGAAAGAGCCTGGCAGTGAGCAGCATCCTATCATCTCCAAGGATGATGCCACAACACCAGGAGTTACGATTCTAGCACTGAGTAACATCCTCCTTTCTCCATGGATGATACCACAAAACCAGCATATATGAGCCTGGCACTGAGCAGCATTATACCATCTCCAAGGATGATACCATAATACTAACAGGTATTAGCCTGGCACTTAACAGCATCCTACCATCTCCAAGAATAATGCCACAATACCAGCAAGTACAAGCCTAGCACTGAGCAGCATTCTACTATCACCAAGGATGATGCTACAATACCCACAGGTTAGAGCCTAGTAATGAGCAGCATCATACCACATTCAAGGATGATGCCACAATACCAAGCAGGTATGAACCTAGTGCTGAGCAGCATTCTACCATCTCCAAGGATGATGCCACAATACCAGCAGGTATGAGCCTGGCACTGAGCAGAATCCTACCATCTCAAAAGATGATGCCACAATACCAGCAGGTATGAGCCTGGCACTGAGCAGAATCCTAACATCTCCAAGTATGATGCTATAATACGAGCCGGTATGAGCCTGGCACTGAGCAGTATCCAACAATTTCCAAGGATGATGTCACAATACCAGCAGGTATGAGCCTGGCACTGAGCAGCATCCTACCATCTCCAAGGATGATGCCACAATACCAACAGGTATGAGCCTGGCACTGAGCAGCATTCTACCATCTCCAAGGATGATGCCACAATACCAGCAGGTATGAGCCTGGCACTGAGCAGCATCCTACCATCTCCAAGGATGATGCCACAATACCAGCAGGTATGAGTCTGGCACTGAGCAGCATCCTAGCATTTCCAAGGATGATGTCACAATACCAGCAGGTATGAGCCTAGCACTGAGCAGCATCCTACCATCTCCAAGGATGATGCCACAATACCAGCAGGTACAAGCCTAGCACTGAGCAGCATCCTACCATCTCCAAGGATGATGCCACAATACCAGCAGGTATGAGCCTGGCACTGAGCAGCATCCTACCATCTCCAAGGATGATGCCACAATACCAGCAGGTATGAGCCTGGCACTGAGCAGCATTCTACCATCTCCAAGGATGATGCCACAATACCAGCAGGTATGAGCCTGGCACTGAGCAGCATCCTACCATCTCCAAGGATGATGCCACAATACCAGCAGGTATGAGCCTGGCACTGAGCAGCATCCTACCATCTCCATGGATTATGCCACTATACCAGCAGGAATGAACCTTGCACTGAGCAGCAACCTACCATCTCCAAGGATGATGCCACAATACCAGTAGGTACGAGCCGTGCACTGAGCAGCATCCTACCATCTCCAAGGATGATGCCACAATACTGGCAGGTACAAGCCTGGCACTGAGCAGCATCCTACCATCTCCAAGGATGATGCCACAATACTGGCAGGAATGAGCCTGGCACTGAGCAGCATTCTACCATCTCCAAGGATGATCCCACAATGCCAGCAGGTATGAGCCTGGCACTGAGCAGCATCCTACCATCTTCAAGGATGATACCACAATACCAGCAGGTAAGTGCCTGGCACTGAGCAGCATCCTACCATCTCCAAGGATGATGCCACAATACCAGCAGGTATGAGCCTGGCACTGAGCAGCATCCTACCATCTCCAAGGATGATGCCACAATACCAGCAGGTATGAACCTGGCACTGAGCAGCATTCTACCATCTCCAAGGCTGATGCCACAATACCAGCAGGTACGTGCCTGGCACTGAGCAACATCCTCCATCTCCAAGGATGATGCCACAATACCAGCAGGTATGAGCCTGGCACTGAGCAGCATCCTACCATCTCCAAGGATGATGCCACAATACCAGCAGGTACGAGTCTGGCACTGAGCAACATCCTCCATCTCCACGGATGATGCCACAATACCAGCAGGTATGAGCCTCACACTGAGCAGCATATTACCATCAACAAGGATGATGCCACAATACCAGCAGGTACGAGCCTGGCACTGAGCAGCATCCTACCATCTCCAAGGATGATGCCACAATACCAGCAGGTATGAGCCTGGCACTGAGCAGCATCCTACCATCTCCAAGGATGATGCCACAATACCAGCAGGTATGAGCCTGGCACTGAGCAGCATTCTACCATCTCCAAGGATGATGCCACAATACCAGCAGGTATGAGCCTGGCACTGAGCAGCATCCTACCATCTCCAAGGATGATGCCACAATACCAGCAGGTATGAGCCTTGCACTGAGCAGCATCCTACCATCTCCAAGGATGATGCCACAATACCAGCAGGTAGAGCCTGGCACTGAGCAGCATTCTACCATCTCCAAGGATGATGCCACAATACCAGCAGGTATGAGCCTTGCACTGAGCAGCATCCTACCATCTCCAAGGATGATGCCACAATACCAGCAGGTACAAGCCTGGCACTGAGCAGCATCCTACCATCTCCAGTGATGATGCCACTATACCAGCAGGTAAGTGCCTTGAACTGAGCAGCATCCTACCATCTCCAAGGATGATGCCACAATACCAGCAGGTATGAGCCTAGCACTGAGCAGCATCCTACCATCTCCAAGGATGATGCCACAATACCAGCAGGTATGAGCCTAGCACTGAGCAGCATTCTACCATCTCCAAGGATGATGTCACAATACCAGCAGGTATACGCCTGGCACTGAGCAGCATCCTTACATCTCCAAGGATGAAGCCACAATACCAGCAGGTACAAGACTGGCACTGAGCAGCATTCTACCATCTCCAAGGATGATGCCACAATACCAGCAGGTATGAGCCTGGCACTGAGCAGCATTCTACCATCTCCAAGGATGATGCCACAATACCAGCAGGTACGAGCCTGGCACTGAGCAGCATCCTACCATCTCCAAGGATGATGCCACAATACCAGCAGGTATGAGCCTGGCACTGAGCAGCATCCTACCATCTCCAAGGATGATGCCACAATACCAGCAGGTATGAGCCTGGCACTGAGCAGCATTCTACCATCTCCAAGGATGATGCCACAATACCAGCAGGTATGAGCCTGGCACTGAGCAGCATCCTACCATCTCCAAGGATGATGCCACAATACCAGCAGGTACAAGCCTGGCACTGAGCAGCATTCTACCATCTCCAAGGATGATGCCACAATACCAGCAGGTATGAGCCTGGCACTGAGCAGCATCCTACCATCTCCAAGGATGATGCCACAATACCAGCAGGTATGAGCCTGGCACTGAGCAGCATCCTACCATCTCCAAGGATGATGCCACAATACCAGCAGGTACAAGCCTGGCACTGAGCAGCATCCTACCATCTCCAAGGATGATGCCACAATACCAGCAGGTATGAGCCTGGCACTGAGCAGCATCCTACCATCTCCAAGGATGATGCCACAATACCAGCAGGTACAAGCCTGGCACTGAGCAGCATTCTACCATCTCCAAGGATGATGCCACAATACCAGCAGGTATGAGCCTGGCACTGAGCAGCATCCTACCATCTCCAAGGATGATGCCACAATACCAGCAGGTATGAGCCTGGCACTGAGCAGCATCCTACCATCTCCAAGGATGATGTCACAATACCAACAGGTATGATCCTGGCACTGAGCAGCATCCTACCATCTCCAAGGATGATGCCACAATACCAGCAGGTATGAGCCTGGCACTGAGCAGCATCCTACCATCTCCAAGGATGATGCCACAATACCAGCAGGTACAAGCCTGGCACTGAGCAGCATCCTACCATCTCCAAGGATGATGCCACAATACCAGCAGGTATGAGCCTGGCACTGAGCAGCATCCTACCATCTCCAAGGATGATGCCACAATACCAGCAGGTATGAGCCTGGCACTGAGCAGCATTCTACCATCTCCAAGGATGATGCCACAATACCAGCAGGTATGAGCCTAGCACTGAGCAGCATCCTACCATCTCCAAGGATGATGCCACAATACCAGCAGGTACGAGCCTGGCACTGAGCAGCATCCTACCATCTCCAAGGATGATGCCACAATACCAGCAGGTACAAGCCTGGCACTGAGCAGCATCCTACCATCTCCAAGGATGATGCCACAATACCAGCAGGTATGAGCCTGGCACTGAGCAGCATCCTACCATCTCCAAGGATGATGCCACAATACCAGCAGGTATGAGCCTGGCACTGAGCAGCATCCTACCATCTCCAAGGATGATGCCACAATACCAGCAGGTATGAGCCTGGCACTGAGCAGCATCCTACCATCTCCAAGGATGATGCCACAATACCAGCAGGTATGAGTCTGGCACTGAGCAGCATCCTACCATTTCCAAGGATGATGTCACAATACCAGCAGGTATGAGCCTGGCACTGAGCAGCATCCTACCATCTCCAAGGATGATGCCACAATACCAGCAGGTATGAGCCTGGCACTGAGCAGCATCCTACCATCTCCAAGGATGATGTCACAATACCAGCAGGTATGAGCCTGGCACTGAGCAGCATTCTACCATCTCCAAGGATGATGCCACAATACCAGCAGGTATGAGCCTGGCACTGAGCAGCATCCTACCATCTCCAAGGATGATGACACAATACCAGCAGGTACGAGCCTGGCACTGAGCAGCATCCTACCATCTCCAAGGATGATGTCACAATACCAGCAGGTATGAGCCTGGCACTGAGCAGCATTCTACCATCTCCAAGGATGATGCCACAATACCAGCAGGTATGAGCCTGGCACTGAGCAGCATCCTACCATCTCCAAGGATGATGCCACAATACCAGCAGGTAGAGCCTGGCACTGAGCAGCATTCTACCATCTACCATCTCCAAGGATGATGCCACAATACCAGCAGGTACGAGCCTGGCACTGAGCAGCATCCTACCATCTCCAAGGATGATGCCACAATACCAGCAGGTATGAGCCTGGCACTGAGCAGCATTCTACCATCTCCAAGGATGATGCCACAATACCAGCAGGTATGAGCCTAGCACTGAGCAGCATCCTACCATCTCCAAGGATGATGCCACAATACCAGCAGGTATGAACCTGGCACTGAGCAGCATTCTACCATCTCCAAGAATGATGCCACAATACCAGCAGGTGCGAGCATGGCATTAAGCTGCATCCTACCATCTCAAAGCATGATGCCACAATACCAACAGGTATGAGCCTAGCACTGAGCAGCATCCTACCATCACCAAGGATGATGCCACAATACCAGCAGGTATGAGTCTGGCACTGAGCAGCATCCTACCATCTCCAAGGATGATGCCACAATACCAGCAGGTATGAGTCTGGCACTGAGCAGCATCCTACCATCTCCAAGGATGATGCCACAATACCAGCAGGTATGAGCCTGGCACTGAGCAGCATCCTACCATCTCCAAGGATGATGCCACAATACCAGCAGGTATGAGCCTAGCACTGAGCAGCATCCTACCATCTCCAAGGATGATGTCACAATACCAGCAGGTATGAGCCTAGCACTGAGCAGCATCCTACCATCTCCAAGGATGATGCCACAATACCAGCAGGTACAAGCCTGGCACTGAGCAGCATTCTACCATTTCAAGGATGATGCCACAATACCAGCAGATATGAGCCTGGCACAAAGCAGCATTCTACCATCTCCAATGATGATGCCACAATACCAGCAGGTATGAGCCTGGCACTGAGCAGCATCCTACCATCTCCAAGGATGATGCCACAATACCAGCAGGTATGAGCCTGGCACTGAGCAGCATTCTACCATCTCCAATGATGATGCCACAATACCAGCAGGTATGAGCCTGGCACTGAGCAGCATCCTACCATCTCCAAGGATGATGCCACAATGCCAGCAGGTATGAGCCTGGCACTGAGCAGCATCCTACCATCTCCAAGGATGATGCCACAATACCAGCAGGTATGAGCCTGGCACTGAGCAGCATCCTACCATCTGCAAGGATGATGCCACAATACCAACAGGTATGAGCGTGGCACTGAGCAGCATTCTACCATCTCCAAGGATGATGCCACAATACCAGCAGGTATGAGCCTAGCACTGAGCAGCATCCTACCATCTCCAAGGATGATGCCACAATACCAGCAGGTATGAGCCTGGCACTGAGCAGCATTCTACCATCTCCAAGGATGATGCCACAATACCAGCAGGTACGAGCCTAGCACTGAGCAGCATCCTACCATCTCCAAGGATGATGCCGCAATACCAGCAGGTATGAGCCTGGCACCGAGCAGCATCCTACCATCTCCAAGGATGATGCCACAATACCAGCAGGTATGAGCCTGGCACTGAGCAGCATTCTACCATCTCCAAGGATGATGCCACAATACCAGCAGGTATGAGCCTGGCACTGAGCAGCATCCTACCATCTCCAAGGATGATGCCACAATACCAGCAGGTATGAGCCTGGCACTGAGCAGCATTCTACCATCTCCAAGGATGATGTCACAATACCAGCAGGTACGAGCCTGGCACTGAGCAGCATGCTACCATCTACAAGGATGATGTCACAATACCAGCAGGTACGAGCCTGGCACTGAGCAGCATTCTACCATCTCCAAGGATGATGCCACAATACCAGCAGGTATGAGCCTGACACTGAGCAGCATCCTACCATCTCCAAGGATGATGCCACAATACCAGCAGGTATGAGCCTGGCACTGAGCAGCATCCTACCATCTCCAAGGATGATGACACAATACCAGCAGGTATGAGCCTGGCACTGAGCAGCATCCTACCATCTCCAAGGATGATGCCACAATACCAGCAGGTATGAGCCTGGCACTGAGCAGCATCCTACCATCTCCAAGGATGATGCCACAATACCAGCAGGTATGAGCCTGGCACTGAGCAGCATCCTACCATCTCCAAGGATGATGCCACAATACCAGCAGGTATGAGCCTGGCACTGAGCAGCATCCTACCATCTCCAAGGATGATGCCACAATACCAGCAGGTATGAGCCTGGCACTGAGCAGCATCCTACCATCTCAAGGATGATGCCACAATACCCAAGGATGATGCCAACATACCAGCATGTATGAGCCTGGCAATGAGCAGCATTGTACCATCTCCAAGTATGATGCCACAATACCAGCAGGTATGAGCCTGGCACAGAGCAGCATCCTGCCATCTCCAAAGATGATGCCACAGTACCAGTAGGTATGAGCCTAGCACTGAGCAGCATTCTACCATCTCCAAGGATGATGCCACAATACCAGCAGGTATGAACCTAGCACTGAGCAGCATTCTACCATCTCCAAGGATGATGCCACACTACCAGCAGGTATGAGCCTTGCACTGAGCAGCATCCTACCATCTCCAAGGATGATGCCACAATATCAGCAGGTATGAGCCTGGCACTGAGCAGCATCCTACCATCTCCAAGGCTGATGCCACAATACCAGCAGGTATGAGCCTTGCACTGAGCAGCATTCTACCATCTCCAAGGCTGATGCCACAACACCAGCAGATAAGAGCCTAGCACTGAGCAACATCCTACTGTCTCCAAGGATGATGCCACAATACCAGCAGGTATGAGCCTGGCACTGAGCAGCATTCTACCATCTCCAAGGATGATGCCACAATACCAGCAGGTATGAGCCTGGCACTGAGCAGCATTCTACCATCTCCAAGGATGATGCCACAATACCAGCAGGTATGAGCCTGGCACTGAGCAGCATCCTACCATCTCCAAGGATGATGCCACAATACTAGCAGGTATGAGCCTGGCACTGAGCAGCATTCTACCATCTCCAAGGATGATGCCACAATACCAGCAGGTACAAGCCTGGCACTGAGCAGCATTCTACCATCTCCAAGGATGATGCCACAATACCAGCAGGTATGAGCCTGGCACTGAGCAGCATCCTACCATCTCCAAGGATGGTGCCACAATACCAGCAGGTATTAGCCTTGCACTGAGCAGCATCCTGCCATCTCCAAGGATGATGCCACAATACCAGCAGGTATGAGCCTGGCACTGAGCAGCATTCTACCATCTCCAAGGATGATGCCACAATACCAGCAGGTATGATCCTGGCACTGAGCAGCATCCTACCATCTCCAAGGATAATGCCACAATACCAGCAGGTATGAGCCTGGCACTGAGCAGCATCCTACCATCTCCAAGGATGATGCCACAATACCAGCAGGTACAAGCCTGGCACTGAGCAGCATCCTACCATCTCCAAGGATGATGCCACAATACCAGCAGGTATGAGCCTGGCACTGATCAGCATTCTACCATCTCCAAGGATGATGCCACAATACCAGCAGGTATGAGCCTGGCACTGAGCAGCATCCTACCATCTCCAAGGATGATGCCACAATACCAGCAGGTATGAGCCTGGCACTGAGCAGCATCCTACCATCTCCAAGGATGATGCCACAATACCAGCAGGTACGAGCCTGGCACTGAGCAGCATTCTACCATCTCCAAGGATGATGCCACAATACCAGCAGGTATGAGCCTGGCACTGAGCAGCATCCTACCATCTCCAAGGATGATGCCACAATACCAGCAGGTATGAGCCTGGCACTGAGCAGCATTCTACCATCTCCAAGGATGATGCCACAATACCAGCAGGTATGAGCCTGGCACTGAGCAGCATCCTACCATCTCCAAGGATGATGCCACAATACCAGCAGGTATGAGCCTGGCACTGAGCAGCATCCTACCATCTCCAAGGATGATGCCACAATACCAGCAGGTATGAGCCTAGCACTGAGCAGCATCCTACCATCTCCAAGGATGATGCCACAATACCAGCAGGTATGAGCCTGGCACTGAGCAGCATTCTACCATCTCCAAGGATGATGCCACAATACCAGCAGGTATGAGCCTGGCACTGAGCAGCATTCTACCATCTCCAAGGATGATGCCACAATACCAGCAGGTATGAGTCTGGCACTGAGCAGCATCCTACCATCTCCAAAGATGATGCCACAATACCAGCAGGTATGAGCCTTGCACTGAGCAGCATTCTACCATCTCCAAGGATGATGCCACAATACCAGCAGGTATGAGCCTAGCACTGAGCAGCATCCTACCATCTCCAAGGATGATGCCACAATACCAGCAGGTATGAGCCTGGCACTGAGCAGCATCCTACCATCTCCAAGGATGATGCCACAATACCAGCAGGTACAAGCCTGGCACTGAGCAGCATTCTACCATCTCCAAGGATGATGCCACAATACCAGCAGGTATGAGCCTGGCACTGAGCAGCATCCTACCATCTCCAAGGATGATGCCACAATACCAGCAGGTACGAGCCTGGCACTGATCAGAATTCTACCAACTCCAAGTATGATGCCACAATACCATCAGGTATGAGCCCTGCACTGAGCAGCATCCTACCATCCCCAGTGATGATGCCACTAAACCAGCAGGTATGAGCCTGGCACTGAGCAGCATCCTACCATCTCCAAGGATGATGCCACAATACCAGCAGGTACGAGCCTGGCACTGAGCAGCATTCTACCATCTCCAAGGATGATGCCACAATACCAGCAGGTATGAGCCTAGCACTGAGCAGCATTCTACCATCTCCAAGGATGATGCCACAATACCAGCAGGTATGAGCCTGGCACTGAGCAGCATCCTACCATCTCCAAGGATGATGACACAATACCAGCAGGTATGAACCCGGCACTGAGCAGCATTCTACCATCTCCAAGGATGATGTCACAATACCAACAGGTATGTGCCTATCACTGAGTAGCATCCTACCATCTCAAAGGATGATACCACAATACCAGCAGATATGAGCCTGGCACTGAGCAGCATTCTACCATCTCCAAGGATGATGCCACAATACCAGCAGGTGTGAGCCTGGCACTGAGCAGCATTCTACCATCTCCAAGGATGATGCCACAATACCAGCAGGTATGAGCCTGGCACTGAGCAGCATTCTACCATCTCCAAGGATGATGCCACAATACTAGCAGGTATGAGCCTGGCACTGAGCAGCATCCTACCATCTCCAAGGATGATGCCACAATACCAGCAGGTATGAGCCTGGCACTGAGCAGCATTCTACCATCTCCAAGGATGATGCCACAATACCAGCAGGTATGAGCCTGGCACTGAGCAGCATCCTACAATCTCCAGGGATGATGCCACAATACTAGCAGGTATGAGCCTGGCACTGAGCAGCATCCTACCATCTCCAAGGATGATGCCACAATACCAGCAGGTACAAGCCTGGCACTGAGCAGCATTCTACCATCTCCAAGGATGATGCCACAATACCAGCAGGTATGAGCCTGGCACTGAGCAGCATCCTGCCATCTCCAAGTATGATACTACAATACCAGCAGGTATGTTCCTGGCACTGAGCAGCATTCCACCATCTCCAAGGATGATGTCACAATACCAGCAGGTATGAGCCTGGCACTGAGCAGCATCCTACCATCTCCAAGGATGATGTCACAATACCAGCAGTTATGACCCTGGCATTGAGCAGCATCCTACCATCTCCAAGGATGCTGTCACAATACCAGCAGGTACGAGACTGGCACTGAGCAGCATTCTACCATCTCCAAGGATGATGCCACAATATCAGCAGGTACGAGCCTAGCACTGAGCAGCATTCTACCATCTCCAAGGATGATGCCACAATACCAGCAGGTATGAGCCTGGCACTGAGCAGCATTCTACCATCTCCAAGGATGATGCCACTATACCAGCAAGTACGTGCTTGGCACTGAGCAGCATCCTACCATCTCCAAGGATGATGCCACAATCCCAGCAGGTATGAGTCAGGAACTGAGCAGCATTCTACCATCTCCAAGGATGATGACACAATACCAGCAGGTATGAGCCTGGCACTGAGCAGCATTCTACCATCTCCAAGGATGATGCCACAATACCAGCAGGTATGAGCCTGGCACTGAACAGCATTCTACCATCTCCAAGGATGATGCCACAATACCAGCAGGTATGAGCCTAGCACTGAGCAGCATTCTACCATCTCCAAGGATGATGCCACAATACCAGCAGGTATGAGCCTGGCACTGAGCAGCATCCTACCATCTCCAGGGATGATGCCACAATACCAGCAGGTATGAGCCTCCCACTGAGCAGCATATTACCATCACCAACGATGATGTCACAATACCAACAGGTATGAGCCTGCCAACGAGCAGCATCCTACCATCTCCAAGGATGATGTCACAATACCAGCTGGTATGAGCCTGGCACTGAGCAGCATTCTACCATCTCCAAGGATGATGCCACAATACCAGCAGGTATGAGCCTAGAACTGAGCAGCATCCTACCATCTCCAAGGAAGATGACACAATACCAGCAGGTACGAGCCCGGCACTGAGCAGCATTCTACCATCTCCAAGGATGATGCCACAATACCAGCAGGTATGAGCCTGGCACTGAGCAGCATTCTACCATCTCCAAGGATGATGCCACAATACCAGCAGGTACGAGCCTGGCACTGAGCAGCATCCTACCATCTCCAAGGATGATGCCACAATACCAGCAGGTATGAGCCTGGCACTGAGCAGCATCCTACCATCTCCAAGGATGATGCCACAATACCAGCAGGTACAAGCCTGGCACTGAGCAGCATTCTTCCATCTCCAAGGATGATACCACAATACCAGCAGGTATGAGCCTGGCACTGAGCAGCATCCTACCATCTCCAAGGATTATGACACAATACCAGCAGGTACAAGCCTGGCATTGAGCAGCATTCTACCATCTCCAAGGATGATGCCACAATACCAGCAGGTATGAGCCTGGCACTGAGCAGCATTCTACCATCTCCAAGGATGATGCCACAATACTAGCAGGTATGAGCCTGGCACTGAGCAGCATTCTACCATCTCCAAGGACGATGACACAATACCAGCAGGTATGAGCCTGGCACTGAGCAGCATTCTACCATCTCCAAGGATGATGCCACAATACCAGCAGGTATGAGCCTGGCACTGAGCAGCATTCTACCATCTCCAAAGTTGATGTCACAATAACAGCAGGTACAAGCCTGCCACTGAGCAGCATCCTACCATCTCCAAGGATGATGCCACAATACCAGCAGGTATGAGCCTGGCACTGAGCAGCATCCTACCATCTCCAAGGATGATGCCACAATACCAGCAGGTATGAGCCTGGCACTGAGCAGCATTCTACCATCTCCAAGGATGATGGCACAATACCAGCAGGTATGAGCATGGCACTGAACAGCATTCTACCATCTCCAAGGATGATGCCACATTACCAGCAGGTATGAGCCTGGCACTGAGCAGCATCCTACCATCTCCAAGGATGATACCACAATACCAAAAGGTATGAGCCTAGCACTGAACAGCATCCTACCATCACCAAGGATGATGTCACAATACCAGCAGGTATGAGCCTGGCACTGATCAGCATTCTACCATCTCCAAAGATGATGCCACAATACCAGCAGGTACGAGCCTAGCACTGAGCAGCATTCTACCATCTCCAAGGATGATGCCACAATACCAGCAGGTATGAGCCTGGCACTGAGCAGCATTCTACCATCTCCAAGGATGATGCCACAATACCAGCAGGTATGAGCCTGGCACTGAGCAGCATCCTACCATCTCCAAGGATGATGTCACAATACCAGCAGGTATGAGCCTGGCACTGAGCAGCATTCTACCATCTCCAAGGATGATGCCACAATACCAGCAGGTATGAGCCTAGCACTGAGCAGCATCCTACCATCTCCAAGGATGATGCCACAATACCAGCAGGTATGAGCCTGGCACTGAGCAGCATTCTACCATCTCCAAGGATGATGCCACAATACCAGCAGGTATGAGCCTGGCACTGAGCAGCATTCTACCATCTCCAAGGATGATGCCACAATACCAGCAGGTATGAGCCTGGCACTGAGCAGCATTCTACCATCTCCAAGGATGATGCCACAATACCAGCAGGTATGAGCCTGGCACTGAGCAGCATTCTACCATCTCCAAGGATGATTCCACAATACCAGCAGGTATGAGCCTGGCACTGAGCAGCATCCTACCATCTCCAAGGATGATACCACAATACCAGCAGGTATGAGCCTGGCACTGAGCAGCATCCTACCATCTCCAAGGATGATGACACAATACCAGCAGGTACATGCCTGGCACTGAGCAGCATTCTACCATCTCCAAGGATGATGCCACAATACCAGCAGGTATGAGCCTGGCACTGAGCAGCATTCTACCATCTCCAAGGATGATGCCACAATACCAGCAGGTATGAGCCTGGCACTGAGCAGCATTCTACCATCTCCAAGGATGATGCCACAATACCAGCAGGTATGAGCCTGGCACTGAGCAGCATTCTACCATCTCCAAGGATGATGACACAATACCAGCAGGTACGAGCCTGGCACTGAGCAGCATCCTACCATCTCCAAAGATGATGCCACAATACCAGCAGGTATGAGCCTAGCACTGAGCAGCATTCTACCATCTCCAAGGATGATGCCACAATACCAGCAGGTATGAGCCTGGCACTGAGCAGCATTCTACCAACTCCAATGATGATGCCACAATACCAGCAGGTATGAGCCTGGCACTGAGGAGCATCCTACCATCTCTAAGGATGATGCCACAATACCAGCAGGTATGAGCCTGGCACTGAGCAGCATTCTACCATCTCCAAGGATGATGCCACAATACCAGCAGGTATGAGCCTGGCACTGAGCAGCATCCTACCATCTCCAAGGATGATGTCACAATACCAGCAGGTACGAGCCTGGCACTGAGCAGCATTCTACCATCTCCAAGGATGATGCCACAATACCAGCAGGTATGAGCCTGGCACTGAGCAGCATCCTACCATCTCCAAGGATGATACCACAATACCAGCAGGTATGAGCCTGGCACTGAACAGCATTCTACCATCTCCAAGGATGATGCCACAATACCAGCAGGTATGAGCCTGGCACTGAGTAGCACCCTACCATCTCCAAGGATGAGCCCACAATACCAGCAGGTACAAGCCTGGCACTGAGCAGCATTCTACCATCTCCAAGGATGATGCCACAATACAAGCAGGTATGAGCCTTGCACTGAGCAGCATCCTACCATCTCCAAGGATGATGCCACAATACCAGCAGGTATGAGCCTGGCACTGAGCAGCATTCTATCATCTCCAAGGATGATGACGCAATACTAGCAGGTATGAGCCTGGCACTGAGCAGCATTCTAACATCTCCAAGGATGATGCCACAATACCAGCAGGTAAGAGCCTGGCACTGAGCAGTATCCTACCATCTCCAAGGATGATGCCACAATACCAGCAGGTATGAGCCTGGCACGGAGCAGCATTCTTCCATCTCCAAGGATGATGCCACAATACCAGCAGGTATGAGCCTAGCACTGAGCAGCATTCTACCATCTCCAAGGATGATGCCACAATACCAGCAGGTACCAGCCTGGCACTGAGCAGCATTCTACCAACTCCAAGGATGATGCCACAATATCAGCAGGTATGAGCGTGGCACTGAGCAGCATTCTACCATCTCCAAGGATGATGGCACAATGGCAGCAGGTATGAGCCTGGCACTAAGCAGCATTTGACCATCTCAAAGGATGATGCCGCAATACCAGCAGGTATGAGCCTGGCACTGAGCAGCATTCTACCACCTCCAAGGATGATGCCACAATACTAGCAGGTACGAGCCTGGCACTGAGCAGCATCCTACCATCTCCAAGGATGATGCCACAATACCAGCAGGTACAAGCCTGGCACTGAGCAGCATTCTACCATCTCCAAGGATGATGCCACAATACCAGCAGGTATGAGCCTGGCACTGAGCAGCATCCTACCATCTCCAAGGATGATGCCACAATACCAGCAGGTATGAGCCTGGCACTGAGCAGCATTCTACCATCTCCAAGGATGATGCCACAATACCAGCAGGTATGAGCCTGGCACTGAGCAGCATTCTACCATCTCCAAGGATGATGCCACAATACCAGCAGGTATGAGCCTGGCACTGAGCAGCATTCTACCATCTCCAAGGATGATGTCACAATACCAGCAGGTATGAGCCTGGCACTGAGCAGCATTCTACCATCTCCAAGGATGATGCCACAATACCAGCAGGTATGAGCCTGGCACTGAGCAGCATCCTACCATCTCCAAGGATGATGTCACAAAACCAGCAGGTATGAGCCTGGCACTGAGCAGCATTCTACCATCTCCAAGGATGATGCCACAATGCCAGCAGGTATGAGCCTAGCACTGAGCAGCATCCTACCATCTCCAAGGATGATGCCACAATACCAGCAGGTATGAGCCTGGCACTGAGCAGCATTCTACCATCTCCAAGGATGATGCCACAATACCAGCAGGTACGAGCCTGGCACTGAGCAGCATCCTACCATCTCCAAGGATGATGCCACAATACCAGCAGGTATGAGCCTGGCACTGAGCAGCATTCTACCATCTCCAAGGATGATGCCACAATACCAGCAGGTATGAGCCTGGCACTGAGCAGCATTCTACCATCTCCAAGGATGATGCCACAAAACCAGCAGGTACGAGCATGGCACTGAACAACATTCTACCATATGCAAGGATGATGCCACATTACCAGCAGGTATGAGCCTGGCACTGAGCAGCATTCTACCATCTCCAAGGATGATGCCACAATACTAGCAGGTACGAGCCTGACACTGAGGAGCATCCTACCATCTCCAAGGATGATGCCACAATAACAGCAGGTACAAGACTGGCACTGAGCAGCATTCTACCATCTCCAAGGATGATGCCACAATACCAGCAGGTATGAGCCTAGCACTGAGCAGCATCCTACCATCTCCAAGGATGATGCCACAATACCAGCAGGTATGAGCCTAGCACTGAGCAGCATTCTACCATCTCCAAGGATGATGCCACAATACCAGCACATATGAGCCTCACAGTGAGCAGCATTTTACCATCTCCAAAGATGATGCCACAATACCAGCAGATACGAGCCTAGCACTGAGCAGCATTCTAACACCTCCAAGGATGATGCCACAATACCAGCAGGTATGAGCCTGGCACTGATCAGCATTTTACCATCTCCAAAGATGATGCCACAATACCAGCAGGTAGAGCCTGGCACTGAGCAGCATTCTACCATCTCCAAGGATGATGCCACAATACCAGCAGGTACGAGCCTGGCACTGAGCAGCATTCTACCATCTCCAAGGATGATGCCACAATACCAGCAGGTATGAGCCTGGCACTGAGCAGCATCCTACCATCTCCAAGGATGATGCCACAATACCAACAGGTATGAACCTAGCACTGAGCAGCATTCTACCATCTCCAAGGATGATGCCACAATGCCAGCAGGTATGAGCCTAGCACTGAGAAGCATCCTACCATCTCCAAGGATGATGCCACAATACCAGCAGGTATGAGCCTGGCACTGAGCAGCATTCTACCATCTCCAAGGATGATGCCACAATGCCAGCAGGTATGAGCCTGGCACTGAGCAGCATTCTACCATCTCCAAGGATGATGCCACAATGCCAGCAGGTAAGAGCCTAGCACTGAGCAGCATCCTACCATCTCCAAGGATGATGCCACAATACCAGCAGGAGTGAGGCTAACACTGAGCAGCATTCCTACCAACTCGAAGGATGATGCCACAATACCAGCAGGTATGAGCCTGGCATTGAGCAGCATTCTACCATCTCCAAGGATGATGCCACAATACCAGCAGGTATGAGCCTGGCACTGAGCAGCATCCTACCATCTCCAAGGATGATGCCACAATACCAGCAGGTATGAGCCTGGCACTGAGCAGCATTCTACCATCTCCAAGGATGATGCCACAATAACAGCAGGTATGAGCCTAGCACTGAGCAGCATCCTACCATCTCCAAGGATGATGCCACAATACCAGCAGGTATGAGCCTGGCACTGAGCAGCATTCTACCATCTCCAAGGATGATGCCACAATACCAGCAGGTACGAGCCTGGCACTGAGCAGCATTCTACCATCTCCAAGGATGATGCCACAATACCAGCAGGTATGAGCCTGGCACTGAGCAGCATCCTACCATCTCCAAGGATGATGCCACAATACCAGCAGGTATGAGCCTGGCACTGAGCAGCACCCTTCCATCTCCAAGGATGATGTCACAAAACCAGCAGGTACGAGCCTGGCACTGAGCAGCATCCAACAATCTCCAAGGATGATGTCACAATACCAGCAGGTACGAGCCTGGCACCGAGCAGCATGCTACCATCTACAAGGATGATGTCACAATACCAGCAGGTACGAGCCTGGCAGTGAGCAGCATCCTACCATCTCCAAGGATGATGCCACAATTCCAGCATGTATGAACCTGGCCCTGAGCAGCCTCCTACCATCTCCAAGGAAGATGTCAAAATAGCAGCAGGTTCGACACTAGCACTCAGCAGCATCCTACTATCTCCAAGGATGATGACACAATACCAGCAGGTATGAGCCTGACACTGAGCAGCATCCTACCATTTCCAAGGATGGTGTAACAATACCAGCAGGTATGAGCCTGGCACTGGATAGCATCTTACCATCTCCAAGAATGATGCCACAATACCAGCTGGAACGAGCCTGGCACTGAGCAGCATCCTACCAACTCCAAGGATAATGCCACAATACCAGCAGGTATGAGCCTGGCACTGATCAGCATTCTACCATCTCCAAGGATGATGCCACAATACCAGCAGGTATGAGCCTGGCACTGAGCAGCATTCTACCATCTCCAAGGATGATGCCACAATACCAGTAGGTATGAGCCTGGCACTGAGCAGCATTCTACCATCTCCAAGGATGATGCCACAATACCAGCAGGTACGAGCCTGGCACTGAGCAGCATCCTACCACGTCCAAGGATGATGCCACAATACCAGTAGGTTTGAGCGTAGCACTGAGCAGCATTCTACCATCTCCAAGGATGATGTCACAATACCAGCAGGTACGAGCCTGGCACTGAGCAGCATCCTACCATCTCCAGGGATGATGCCACTATACCAGCAGGTACATGCCTGGCACTGAGCAGCATCCTACCATCTCCAAGGATGATGCCACAATACCAGCAGGTATGAGCCTGGCACTGAGCAGCATTCTACCATCTCCAAGGATGATGCCACAATACCAGCAGGTATGAGCCTGGCACTGAGTAGCACCCTACCATCTCCAAGGATGATACCACAATACCAGAAGGTAAGTGCCTGACACTGTGCAACATCCAACCATCTCCAAGGATGATGCCACAATACCAGCAGGTATGAGCCAGGCACTGAGCAGCATTCTACCATCTCCAAGGATGATGCCACAATACCAGCAGGTATGAGCCTTGCACTGAGCAGCATCCTACCATCTCCAAGGATGATGCCACAATACTAGCAGGTATAAGCCTAGCACTGAGCAGAATTCTACCATCTTCAAGGATGATGCCACAATACCAGCAGGTACGAGCCAGGCACTGAGCAGCATCATACCATCTCCAAGGATGATGTCACAATACCAGCAGGTATGAGCCTGGCACTGAGCAGCATTCTACCATCTCCAAGAATGATGCCACAATACCAGCAGGTATGAGCCTGGCACTGAGCAGCATCCTACCATCTCCAAGGATGATGCCACAATACCAGCAGGTACAAGCCTGGCACTGAGCAGCATTCTACCATCTCCAAGGATGATGCCACAATACCAGCAGGTATGAGCCTGGCACTGAGCAGCATCCTACCATCTCCAAGGATGATGCCACAATACCAGCAGGTATGAGCCTGGCACTGAGCAGCATTCTACCATCTCCAAGGATGATGCCACAATACCAGCAGGTATGAGCCTGGCACTGAGCAGCATCCTACCATCTCCAAGGATGATGCCACAATACCAGCAGGTACGAGCCTGGCACTGAGCAGCATTCTACCATCTCCAAGGATGATGCCACAATACCAGCAGGTATGAGCCTGGCACTGAGCAGCATCCTACCATCTCCAAGGATGATGTCACAATACCAGCAGGTATGAGCCTGGCACTGAGCAGCATCCTACCATCTCCAAGGATGATGCCACAATACCAGCAGGTACAAGCCTGGCACTGAGCAGCATCCTACCATCTCCAAGGATGATGCCACAATACCAGCAGGTATGAGCCTGGCACTGATCAGCATTCTACCATCTCCAAGGATGATGCCACAATACCAGCAGGTATGAGCCTGGCACTGAGCAGCATCCTACCATCTCCAAGGATGATGCCACAATACCAGCAGATATGAGCCTGGCACTGAGCAGCATTCTACCATCTCCAAGGATGATGCCACAATACCAGCAGGTATGAGCCTAGCACTGAGCAGCATTCTACCATCTCCAAGGATGATGCCACAATACCAGCAGGTATGAGCCTGGCACTGAGCAGCATTCTACCATCTCCAAGGATGATGTCACAATACCAGCAGGTATGAGCCTGGCACTGAGCAGCATCCTACCATCTCCAAGGATGATGCCACAATACCAGCAGGTACAAGCCTGGCACTGAGCAGCATTCTACCATCTCCAAGGATGATGCCACAATACCAGCAGGTATGAGCCTGGCACTGAGCAGCATCCTACCATCTCCAAGGATGATGCCACAATACCAGCAGGTACAAGCCTGGCACTGAGCAGCATTCTACCATCTCCAAGGATGATGCCACAATACCAGCAGGTATGAGCCTGGCACTGAGCAGTATCCTACCATCTCCAAGGATGATGCCACAATACCAGCAGGTATGAGCCTAGCACTGAGCAGCATTCTACCATCTCCAAGGATGATGCCACAATTCCAGCTGGTATGAGCCTGGCACTGAGCTGCACCCTACCATCTCTAACGATGATGCCAAAATACCAGCAGATATGAGCCTAGCACTGAGCAGCATTCTACCATCTCCAAGGATGATGTCACAATACCAGCAGGTACGAGCCTGGCACTGAGCAGCATCCTTACATCTCCAAGGATGATGCCACAATACCAACAGGTATGAGCCTGGAACTGAGCAGCATTCTACCATCTTCAAGGATGATTCCACAATACCAGCAGGTATGAGCCTGGCACTGAGCAGCATCCTACCATCTCCAAGGATGATGACACAATACCAGCAGGTACGAGCCTGGCACTGAGCAGCATTCTACCATCTCCAAGGATGATGCCACAATACCAGCAGGTATGAGCCTGGCACTGAGCAGCATTCTACCATCTCCAAGGATGATGCCACAATACCAGCAGGTATGAGCCTGGCACTGAGCAGCATCCTACAATCTCCAAGGATGATGTCACAATACCAGCAGGTACAAGCCTGGCACTGAGCAGCATTCTACCATCTCCAAGGATGATGCCACAATACCAGCAGGTACTAGCCTGGCACTGAGCAGCATCCTACCATCTCCAAGGATGATGCCACAATACCAGCAGGTATGAGCCTGGCACTGAGCAGCATCCTACCATCTCCAAGAATGATGCCACAATTCCAGCAGGTATGAGCCTGGCACTGAGCAGCATCCTACCATCTCCAAGGATGATGCCACAATACCAGCAGGTATGAGCCTAGCACTGAGCAGCATTCTACCATCTCCAAGGATGATGCCACAATACCAGCAGGTATGAGCCTGGCACTGAGCAGCATTCTACCATCTCCAAGGATGATGCCACAATACCAGCAGGTATGAGCCTAGCACTGAGCAGCATCCTACCATCTCCAAGGATGATGCCACAATACCAGCAGGTATGAGCCTGGCACTGAGCAGCATTCTACCATCTCCAAGGATGATGCCACAATACCAGCAGGTATGAGCCTGGCACTGAGCAGCATCCTACCATCTCCAAGGATGATGCCACAATACCAGCAGGTATGAGCCTGGCACTGAGCAGCATTCTACCATCTCCAAGGATGATGCCACAATACCAGCAGGTATGAGCCTAACACTGAGCAACATTCTACCATCTCCAAGGATGATTCCACAATAGCAGCAGGTATGAGCCTGGCACTGAGCAGCATTCTACCATCTCCAAGGATGATGCCACAATACCAGCAGGTATGAGCTTGGCTCTGAGCAGCATCCTACCATCTCCAAGGATGATTCCACAATTCCAGCAGGTATGAGCCTGGCACTGAGCAGCATTCTACCATCTCCAAGGATGATGCCACAATACCAGCAGGTATGAGCCTAGCACTGAGCAGCATCCTACCATCTCCAAGGATGATGCCACAATACCAGCAGGTATGAGCCTGGCACTGAGCAGCATTCTACCATCTCCAAGGATGATGCCACAATACCAGCAGGTATGAGCCTGGCACTGAGCAGCATCCTACCATCTCCAAGGATGATGCCACAATACCAGCAGGTATGAGCCTGGCACTGAGCAGCATTCTACCATCTCCAAGGATGATGCCACAATACCAGCAGGTATGAGCCTGGCACTGAGCAGCATTCTACCATCTCCAAGGATGATCCCACAATACCAGCAGGTATGAGCCTTGCACTGAGCAGCATCCTACCATCTCCAAGGATGATGCCACAATACCAGCAGGTATGATCCTAGCACTGAGCAGCATTCTACCATCTCCAAGGATGATGCCACAATACCAGCAGATATGAGCCTGGCACTGAGCAGCATCCTACCATCTCCAAGGATGATGCCACAATACCAGCAGGTACAAGCCTGGCACTGAGCAGCATCCTACCATCTCCAAGGATGATGCCACAATACCAGCAGGTATGAGCCTGGCACTGAGCAGCATTCTACCATCTCCAAGGATGATGCCACAATACCAGCAGGTATGAGCCTGGCACTGAGCAGCATCCTACCATCTCCAAGGATGATGCCACAATACCAGCAGGTATGAGCCTGGCACTGAGCAGCATCCTACCATCTCCAAGGATGATGCCACAATACCAGCAGGTACAAGCCTGGCACTGAGCAGCATTCTACCATCTCCAAGGATGATGCCACAATACCAGCAGGTATGAGCCTGGCACTGAGCAGCATCCTACCATCTCCAAGGATGATGCCACAATACCAGCAGGTACGAGCCTGGCACTGAGCAGCATCCTACCATCTCCAAGGATGATGCCACAATACCAGCAGGTATGAGCCTGGCACTGAGCAGCATTCTACCATCTCCAAGGATGATGCCACAATACCAGCAGGTATGAGCCTGGCACTGAGCAGCATCCTACCATCTCCAAGGATGATGCCACAATACCAGCAGGTATGAGCCTGGCACTGAGCAGCATTCTACCATCTCCAAGGATGATGCCACAATACCAGCAGGTATGAGCCTGGCACTGAGCAGCATTCTACCATCTCCAAGGATGATGCCACAATACCAGCAGGTACAAGCCTGGCACTGAGCAGCATTCTACCATCTCCAAGGATGATGCCACAATACCAGCAGGTATGAGCCTGGCACTGAGCAGCATCCTACCATCTCCAAGGATGATGCCACAATCCCAGCAGGTATGAGTCAGGAACTGAGCAGCATTCTACCATCTCCAAGGATGATGACACAATACCAGCAGGTATGAGCCTGGCACTGAGCAGCATCCTACCATCTCCAAGGATGATGACACAATACCAGCAGGTATGAGCCTGGCACTGAGCAGCATTCTACCATCTCCAAGGATGATGCCACAATACCAGCAGGTATGAGCCTGGCATTGAAGAGCATCCTACCATCTCAAAGGATGATACCACAATACCAGCAGATATGAGCCTGGCACTGAGCAGCATTCTACCATCTCCAATGATGATGCCACAATACCAGCAGGTATGAGCCTGGCACTGAGCAGCATCCTACCATCTCCAAGGATGATGCCACAATACCAGCAGGTATGAGCCTAGCACTGAGCAGCATCCTACCATCTCCAAGGATGATGCCACAATACCAGCAGGTATGAGCCTGGCACTGAGCAGCATCCTACCATCTCCAAGGATGATGCCACAATACCAGCAGGTATGAGCCTGGCACTGAGCAGCATCCTACCATCTCCAAGGATGATGCCACAATACCAGCAGGTATGAGCCTGGCACTGAGCAGCATCCTACCATCTCCAAGGATGATGCCACAATACCAGCAGGTATGAGCCTGGCACTGATCAGCATTCTACCATCTCCAAGGATGATGCCACAATACCAGCAGGTATGAGCCTTGCACTGAGCAGCATCCTACCATCTCCAAGGATGATGTCACAGTACCAGCAAGTATGAGCCTAGCACTGAGCAGCACTCTACTATCTCCAAGGATTATGCCATAATACCAGCAGGTATGAGCCTAGCATTGAGCAGCATTATACCATCTCCAAGGATGATGCCACAATACCAGCAGGTATGAGCCTGGCACTGAGCAGCATTCTACCATCTCCAAGGATGATGCCACAATACCAGCAGGTATGAGCCTGGCACTGAGCAGCATCCTACCATCTCCAAGGATGATGCCACAATACCAGCAGGTATGAGCCTGGCACTGAGCAGCATTCTACCATCTCCAAGGATGATCCCACAATACCAGCAGGTATGAGCCTGGCACTGAGCAGCATCCTACCATCTCCAAGGATGATGCCACAATACCAGCAGGTACAAGCCTGGCACTGAGCAGCATCCTACCATCTCCAAGGATGATGCCACAATACCAGCAGGTATGAGCCTGGCACTGAACAGCATTCTACCATCTCCAAGGATGATGCCACAATACCAGCAGGTACGAGCCTGGCACTGAGCAGCATCCTACCATCTCCAAGGATGATG
Organism: Protopterus annectens; assembly: GCF_019279795.1. NCBI lineage: Eukaryota > Metazoa > Chordata > Ceratodontiformes > Protopteridae > Protopterus > Protopterus annectens. The sequence goes on from NC_056737.1 coordinate 1,023,550,866, forward strand.
CCACAATACCAGCAGGTATGAGCCTGGCACTGAGCAGCATCCTACCATCTCCAAGGATGATGCCACAATACCAGCAGGTACGAGCCTGGCACTGAGCAGCATCCTACTATCTCCAAGGATGATGTCACAATACCAGCAGGTACGAGCCTGGCACTGAGCAGCATCCTACCATCTCCAAGGATGATGCCACAATACCAGCAGGTATGAGCCTGGCACTGAGCAGCATTCTACCATCTCCAAGGATGATGCCACAATACCAGCAGGTATGAGCCTGGCACTGAGCAGCATCCTACCATCTCCAAGGATGATGCCACAATACCAGCAGGTACGAGCCTGGCACTGAGCAGCATTCTACCATCTCCAAGGATGATGCCACAATACCAGCAGGTATGAGCCTAGCACTGAGCAGCATCCTACCATCTCCAAGGATGATGCCACAATACCAGCAGGTATGAGCCTGGCACTGAGCAGCATTCTACCATCTCCAAGGATGATGCCACAATACCAGCAGGTACAAGCCTGGCACTGAGCAGCATCCTACCATCTCCAAGGATGATGCCACAATACCAGCAGGTATGAGCCTAGCACTGAGCAGCATTCTACCCTCTCCAAGGATGATGCCACAACACCAGCAGGTATGAGCCTGGCACTGAGCAGCATCCTACCATCTCCAAGGATGATGCCACAATACCAGCAGGTATGAGCCTGGCACTGAGCAGCATCCTACCATCTCCAAGGATGATGCCACAATACCAGCAGGCACAAGCCAAGCACTAAGCAGCATCCTACTATCTCCAAGGATGACACCACAATACCAGCAGATATGAGCCTGGCACTGAGCAGCATTCTACCATCTGCAAGGATAATGCCACAATACCAGCATGTATGAGCCTGGCACTGAGCAGCATCCTACCATCTCCAAGGATGATGCCACACTACCAGCAGGTACAAGCCTGGTACTGAGCAGCATTCTACCATCTCCAAGGATGATGCCACAATACCAGCAGGTATGAGCCTAGCACTGAGCAGCATCCTACCATCTCCAAGGATGATGCCACAATACCAGCAGGTATGAGCCTGGCACTGAGCAGCATTCTACCATCTCCAAGGATGATGTCACAATACCAGCAGGTATGAGCCTGGCACTGAGCAGCATCCTACCATCTCCAAGGATGATGCCACAATACCAGCAGGTATGAGCCTGGCACTGAGCAGCATCCTACCATCTCCAAGGATGATGCCACAATACCAGCAGGTATGAGCCTGGCACTGAGCAGCATCCTACCATCTCCAAGGATGATGCCACAATACCAGCAGGTACAAGCCTGGCACTGAGCAGCATTCTACCATCTCCAAGGATGATGCCACAATACCAGCAGGTATGAGCCTGGCACTGAGCAGCATCCTACCATCTCCAAGGATGATGCCACAATACCAGCAGGTATGAGCCTGGCACTGAGCAGCATCCTACCATCTCCAAGGATGATGCCACAATACCAGCAGGTATGAGCCTGGCACTGAGCAGCATTCTACCATCTCCAAGGATGATGCCACAATACCAGCAGGTACGAGCCTGGCACTGAGCAGCATCCTACCATCTCCAAGGATGATGCCATAATACCAGCAGGTATGAGCCTGGCACTGAGCAGCATCCTACCATCTCCAAGGATGATGCCACAATACCAGCAAGTACGAGCCTGGCACTGAGCAGCATCCTACCATCTCCAAGGATGATGCCACAATACCAGCAGGTATGAGCCTGGCACTGAGCAGCATCCTACCATCTCCAAGGATGATGCCACAATACCAGCAGGTATGAACCTGGCACTGAGCAGCATCCTACCATCTCCAAGGATGATGCCACAATACCAGCAGGTATGAGCCTGGCACTGAGCAGCATTCTACCATCTCCAAGGATGATGCCAGAATACCAGCAGGTAAGAGCCTGGCACTGAGCAGCATCCTACCACCACCAAGGATGATGCCACAATATCAGCAGGTATGAGCCTGGCACTGAGCAGAATTTTACCATCTCCAAGGATGATTCCATAATACCAGCAGGAATGAGCCTGGCACTAAGTAGCATCCTACCATCTCCAAGGATGATGCCACAATACCGGCAGGTATAAGTCTGGCACTAAGCAGCATCCTAACATCTCCAAGGATGATGCCACAATATCGGCAGGTAGAGCCTGGCACTGAGCAGCATTCTACCATCTCCAAGGATGATGCCACAATACCAGTAGGTATGAGCCTGGCACTGAGCAGCATCCTACCATCTCCAAGGATGATGCCACAATACCAGCAGGTATGAGCCTAGCACTAAGCAGCATTCTACCATATCCATGGATGATGTCACAATACTAGCAGGTATGAGCCTGGCACTGAGCAGCATTCTACCATCTCCAAGGATGATGCCACAATACCAGCAGGTATGAGCCTGGCAATGAGCAGCATTCTACCATCTCCAAGGATGATGCCACAATACCAGCAGGTATGAGCCTGGCACTGAGCAGCATCCTACCATCTCCAAGGATGATGCCACAATACCAGCAGGTATGAGCCTGGCACTGAGCAGCATTCTACCATCTCCAAGGATGATGCCACAATACCAGCAGGTATGAGCCTGGCACTGAGCAGCATCCTACCATCTCCAAGGATGATACCACAATACCAGCAGGTATGAGCCTGGCACTGAGCAGCATCCTACCATCTCCAAGGATGATGCCACAATACCAGCAGGTATGAACCTGGCACTGAGCAGCATTCTACCATCTCCAAGGATGATGCCACAATACCAGCAGTTATGAGCCTGGCACTGAGCAGCATTCTACAATCTCAAGGATGATGTCTCAATACCAGCAGGTACGAGCCTGGCACTGAGCAGCATCCTACCATCTCCAAAGATGATGCCACAATACCAACAGGTATGAGCCTAGTGCTGAGCAGCATCCTACCATCTCCAAGGATGATGCCACAATACCAGCAGGTATGAGCCTGGCACTGAGCAGCATCCTACCATCTCCAAGGATGATGCCACAATACCAGCAGGTATGAGTCTGGCACTGAGCAGCATCCTACCATCTCCAAGGATGATGCCACAATACCAGCAGGTATGAGTCTGGCACTGAGCAGCATCCTACCATCTCCAAGGATGATGCCACAATACCAGCAGGTATGAGCCTGGCACTGAGCAGCATCCTACCATCTCCAAGGATGATGCCACAATACCAGCAGGTACGAGCCTGGCACTGAGCAGCATTCTACCATCTCCAAGGATGATGCCACAATACCAGCAGGTATGAGCCTAGCACTGAGCAGCATCCTACCATCTCCAAGGATGATGCCACAATGCCAGCAGGTATGAGCCTGGCACTGAGCAGCATCCTACCATCTCCAAGGATGATGCCACAATACCAGCAGGTATGAGCCTGGCACCGAGCAGCATCCTACCATTTCCAAAGATGTTGCCATAATACCAGCAGGTATGAGCCTGGCACTGAGCAGCATCCTACCATCTCCAAGGATGATGCCACAATACCAGCAGGTATGAGCCTGGCACTGAGCAGCATTCTACCATCTCCAAGGATGATGCCACAATACCAGCAGATGAGCCTGGCACTGAGCAGCATCCTATCATCTCCAAGGATGATGCCACAATACCAGCAGGCATGACCCTGGCACTGAGCAGCATCCAACCATCTCCAAGGCTGATGCCACAATACCAGCAGGTATGAGCCTAGCACTAAGCAGCATCCTACCATCTCCAAGGATGATGCCTTAATACCAGCAGGTATAAGTCTAGCACTAAGCAGCATCCTACCATCTCCAAGGATGATGCCTCAATACCAGCAGGTATGAGCCAGGCACTGAGCAGCATCCTACCATCTCCAAGGATGATGCCACAATACCAGCAGGTACGAGCCAGGCACTGAGCAGCATCCTACCATCTCCAAGGATGATGCCACAATACCAGCAGGTATGAGCCTGGCACTGAGCAGCATCCTACCATCTCCAAGGATGATGCCACAATACCAGCAGGTATGAGCCTGGCACTGAGCAGCATTCTACCATCTCTAAGGATGATGCCACAATACCAGCAGGTATGAGCCTGGCACTGAGCAGCATCCTACCATCTCCAAGGATGATGCCACAATACCAGCAGGTATGAGCCTGGCACTGAGCAGCATTCTACCATCTCCAAGGATGATGCCACAATACCAGCAGGTACAAGCCTGGCACTGAGCAGCATCCTACCATCTCAAGGATGATGCCACAATACCAGCAGGTATGAGCCTGGCACTGAGCAGCATCCTACCATCTCCAAGGATGATGCCACAATACCAGCAGGTATGAGCCTGGCACTGAGCAGCATCCTACCATCTCCAAGGATGATGCCACAATACCAGCAGGAAGAAGCCTGGCACTGAGCAGCATTCTACCATCTCCAAGGATGATGACACAATACCAGCAGGTATGAGCTTGGCACTGAGCAGCATCCTACCATCTCAAGGATGATGCCACAATACCAGCAGGTATGAGCCTGGCACTGAGCAGCATTCTACCATCTCCAAGGATGATGCCACAATACCAGCAGGTATGAGCCTAGCACTGAGCAGCATCCTACCATCTCCAAGGATGATGCCACAATACCAGCAAGTATGAGTCTGGCACTGAGCAGCATTCTACCATCTCCAAGGATGATGCCACAATACCAGCAGGTATGAGCCTGGCACTGAGCAGCATCCTACCATCTCCAAGGATGATGCCACAATACCAGCAGGTATGAGCCTGGCACTGAGCAGCATCCTACCATCTCCAAGGATGATGCCACAATACCAGCAGTTTTGAGCCTGTCACTGGGCAGCCTCCCTCAATCTCCAAGGTTGATACCATAATACCAGCAGGTATGAGCCTGGCACTGAGCAGCATCCTACCATCTCCAAGCATGATACTACAATACCAGCAGGTAAGAGCCTGGCACTGAGCAGCATTCTACCATCTCCAAGGATGATGCCACAATACCAGCAGGTATGAGCCTGGCACTGAGCAGCATCCTACCATCTCCAAGGATGATGCCACAATACCAGCAGGTATGAGCCTGGCACTGAGCAGCATCCTACCATCTCCAAGGATGATGCCACAATACCAGCAGGTATGAGCCTAGCACTGAGCAGCATCCTACCATCTCCAAGGATGATGCCACAATACCAGCAGGTATGAGCCTGGCACTGAGCAGCATCCTACCATCTCCAAGGATGATGCCACAATACCAGCAGGTATGAGCCTGGCACTGAGCAGCATTCTACCATCTCCAAGGATGATGCCACAATACCAGCAGGTATGAGCCTGGCACTGAGCAGCATCCTACCATCTCCAAGGATGATGCCACAATACCAGCAGGTATGAGCCTGGCACTGAGCAGCATCCTACCATCTCCAAGGATGATGCCACAATACCAGCAGGTACAAGCCTGGCACTGAGCAGCATTCTACCATCTCCAAGGATGATGCCACAATACCAGCAGGTATGAGCCTGGCACTGAGCAGCATCCTACCATCTCCAAGGATGATGCCACAATACCAGCAGGTATGAGCCTGGCACTGAGCAGCATCCTACCATCTCCAAGGATGATGCCACAATACCAGCAGGTACAAGCCTGGCACTGAGCAGCATTCTACCATCTCCAAGGATGATGCCACAATACCAGCAGGTCTGAATCTGACACTGAGCAGCATTCTACCATCTCCAAGGCTGATGCCACAATACCAGCAGGTACGAGCCTGGCACTGAGCAGCATCCTACCATCTCCAAGGATGATGCCACAATACCAGCAGGTATGAGCCTGGCACTGAGCAGCATTCTACCATCTCCAAGGATGATGCCACAATACCAGCAGGTATGAGCCTGGCACTGAGCAGCATCCTACCATCTCCAAGGATGATGCCACAATACCAGCAGGTATGAGCCTGGCACTGAGCAGCATCCTACCATCTCCAAGGATGATGCCACAATACCAGCAGGTATGAACCTGACACTGAGCAGCATTCTACCATCTCCAAGGATGATGCCACAATACCAGCAGGTACAAGCCTGGCACTGAGCAGCATCCTACCATCTCCAAGGATGATGCCACAATACCAGCAGGTATGAGCCTGGCACTGAACAGCATCCTACCATCTCCAAGGATGATACCACAATACCAGCAGGCACGAGCCTGGCACTGAGCAGCATCCTACCATCTCCAAAGATGAAGCCACAATACCAACAGGTATGAGCCTAGTGCCTAGCAGCCTTCTACCATCTCCAAGGATGATGCCACAATACCAACAGGTATGAGCCTAGCACTGAGCAGAATGCTACCATCTCCCAGGATGATACCACAGTACCAGTAGGTATAAGCATGGCACTGAGCAGCATCCTACCATCTCCAAGGATGATACCCCAATACCAGCAGGTATGAGCCTGGCAATGAGCAGCATCCTACCAACTCCAAGGATGATACCACAATACCAGCAGGTATGAGCCTGGCAATGAGCAGCATCCTACCAACTCCAAGGATGATGCCACAATACCAACAGGTATGAGCCTAGCACTGACAGTATCCTGCCATCTCCAAGGATGATGCCACAATACCTGCAGGTATGAGCCTAGCACTGAGCCACATCCTTCCATCTCCAAGGGTGAAGCCACAGTACCAACAGGTAAGACCCAGACACTGAATGGCATCCTACTGTCTCCAAGGATGATGCCACAATACCAGCAGGTATGAGCCTGGCACTGAGCAGCATGCTACAATCTCCAAGGATGATGTCACAATACCAGCAGGTATGAACCTGGCACTGCGCAGCATCCTACCATCTTCAAGGATGATCCTACAATACCAGCAGGTACAAGACTAGCACTGAGGAGCATCCTACCATCTCCAAAGATGTTGCCACAATGCCAGCAGGTACAAGCCTAGCACTGAGCAGCATTCAACCATCTCCAAGGATGATGCTATAATACCAGCAGGTATGAGCCTTCCACCGAGCAGCATCCTACCATCTCCAAGGATGATACCACAATACCAGCAGCTATGAGCCTAGCACTGAGCCGCATCCTACCATCTCCAAAGATGTTGCCACAATACCAGCAGATACAAGCCTAGCACTGAGCAGCATTCAACCATCTCCAGGGTTGATACCACCATACCAGCAGGTCCAAGACTAGCTCTGAGCAGCATCCTACCATCTCCAAGGATGATACCACAATACCAGCAGGTATGAGTCTGGCACTGAGCAGCATTTTACCATCTCCAAGGATGATGCCATACTACCAGCAGGTACAAGCGTAGCACTAAGCAGCATCCTATCATCTCCAAGGATGATGTTATAATACCAGCGGGTACGAGCCTTCCAACGAGCAGCACCCTACCATCTCCAAGGATGATACCACAATAGCAGCAGGTATGAGCCTGGCACTGAGCGGCATCCTACCGTCTACAAGGATGATGCCACAATACTACCAGGTATGAGCCTGGCACTGAGCAGCATGCTACAATCACCAAGGATGATGCCACAATACATGCAGGTATGAACCTGGCACTGCGCAGCATCCTACCATCTCCAAGGTTGATACCACAATACCAGCAGGTCCAAGCCTAGCACTGAGCAGCATCCTACCATCTTCAATGATGATGCCACAATACCAGCAGGTATAATCGTAGCACTGAGCAGCATTCTACCATCTCCAAGGATGATGCCACAATACCGGTAGGTACAAGCCTTGCACCTGGACTACATGAAAAGAGACATAAAGGAGCTCTCTGAGCATGTAGCCCAGGCCGGTATGACCCTGACCTTGAGTAGCATCTTACCCTCACCAAGAATGATGCCACAATATGAAGACAAGATGATCAATTTCAACAATTGGCTTAAGTACTGGTGTCATTCAAAGGGGATCCGATGCCTGTCAGCTTGGGATGATATGCTCGACAAGCCACGATGCTTCGCTAGGGATGGCTTGCACCTGTCACCCCTGGGCTTTCGGATATTGGCAAAGGCTCTTGCTACCCCCATAGTGCCTTTTTTAGGCAAGGCTCAAAAGACAAACCCACCTCCATAGGTATCACAAGGGATAAGAAACTAAGAGTAATGCTACTCAACGCCAGAAGTCTAAACCTCAAGATGCATGCACTCAAACTCTCCTTAGCATGGAGAACATCGATATCTGTGCAGTAACAGAAACCTGGTTCAGGGCTCCGAGAGCACCCCAGCACTACCAGGTTATACCTCATACCATGCTTTTCAGCCCCAAAACTTGGACCGAACCACAAAAGGAGGGGGGTATCGATATTCATCAAAGATACCCACACCTCCAGGTTGGTGGCAAAGCACGAAGCATCAGAGACTATCCATGTGCAACTAACAGTGGGTAAAACTGCCTTCCAGTTTATAGCCTGCTACAGACCACCTTCCATACCCAGGAACCCCACTCGGCCTTCCTGAGAACACTGGAAAATATGAAGGTCTCTCCAAACACCATTATATTGGGCGACTTCAACTACCCAAACATAGACTGGGAGCATTACTCTAGTTCCAACACCCTAGCCCAAAGGTTCCTAGAATTTATAAACTCAAATGCTATGGAACAACTTGTTACCAGTCCCACAAGAGGGGAAAACATACTGGACCTGATCATCACCAACATGGGGACTCTATGCTCCAGACCAGAAGTGTATCCCTCACTGGTAAGATCAGACCATAAACTAATCTCACTGGATATTCACATCCCGACCTCACCCCCTGCCCAGAAAACCACAGTGAAAAACTTCTCTAAAGCAAATTTTACACTCCTCAAAACTGAGGTGGAATCCTTCAAAGCCCCCGGGCCTGTGGAAAATACGGCCCAGACCGCAGAATCCTTTATAAACGCATTCTATGAACACCTTCAGGAATGCATGGATCATGCGACCCCAAATAAAACCAAGACCCAATCCTCCAAACGCAGACGTCCTGTCTGGTGGACCCCAGCCATAAACAAACTATACAATAGAAGGAGGAAGCTACTAAATGATAAAGCACAATCCCAAAAAGGGAAGGCATCACTGATCAGTATTTCCAAAAAACTACGGGCACACATAAAATTGTCTAAGGCCAGCTTCGAGAGAAAAATTGCACAGGACACTAAGGATAATCACAAGGCTTTCTTTAGTTATGTTAGGAACCTGGGTGGTAATTCCCAGATATGCTCAGAATTAGTCCAAAATGACAAAAAATATACCGAACCAACAGACATTGCCAACATCCTAGCTGACAGGTTCAGCGCAAACTTCTCCCTCCCTCGCCACCAAAAGGGCAAATATCTATCCCAGCAGAGTGCTGCCCCTGACATCTCAGATGCTCAGGTAAGAACCGCCTCTCCAAAGCAAAAACACAGCATCAATGGGACCAGATGGTGTCCCGGGCTGCGTCCTACATGAACTCAAAGAAGAGCTAAACCCAAACATAAAACTACTGTTCAATCTCAGCCTTACTACAGGATATGTGCCCAAAGAGTGGCGTACAGCAACAGTGGTCCCCTCCATAAAGGTGGTGCCTCAACGGATCCTGGAAACTATCGCCCCATAAGCCTGACTAGCTTGGTCTGCAAAGCTATGGAAAGGATCATCATTGACCTCATAAATAAAGATATTGGGGACCTACAAACACTGGATCCTACCCAGTTCGGCTTTGTTAAGGGCAGATCCTGCCTCTTAAACCTGGTTGATTTCTTTGAAACAGTCACCAAGGCCATTGACGAGGGAAAGTGGTCCACACAGCCTACCTGGACCTCGCAAAGCCTTCGATACAATACCCACTCGGGCATTATAGATAAGCTCACCAGCTTAAATATAACCCCCTATGTCACTAGATGGATTGCAAACTGGCTCAAGGACAGAACCCACATGGTTAGAATTGCTGGAGCCATGTCAGACTCCAAACCAGTTACAAGTGGTGTCCCACAAGGCTCAGTCCTGGGACCTCTCTTGTTCGGTATATATTTCTCGGAGGTACAGGCCAACACGTAAGGACTGTGGCTGACCAAGTTTGCAGATGACTGCAAACTGGGCGCCATAATCGACTCTCCAGCCGACACAAGCATCCTCCAAAAGGGCCTCATAGAAACAGACAACTGGTGCCAGAGCCATGGCCTCAAGCTAAATGCCAAAAAGTGTATAGTCATCCCCTTTGGCAAAAACAAAGTGCCCACAAATTACCACATAGGTGGAAATCCATTAAGTACAGAAGAAGTAATTAGGGACCTGTGGACCCAAGTTGATAGCAATCTCTCATTTGACAACCACGTGGCCAAAGTGGTTAGAAAAACATTTTATATAGCCCACCTAATCATGAAGGGATTCACATCTAGATCAGGGAGGTCATCGTGCCTCTTTACTCATCCCTCATCAGGCCCATAATTGAGTACAATGCCCCTTTTGGGATGTACCTTACCAGACACCTGCAGCAACTGGAAAGACCCCAAAAGTACCTCACCAAGAGGATCAAAGGGCTCAAACAGATGCCATATGCTGCCCGGTTAAAGAAACTCCAGCTCTACTCAGTGGCATACCGCCTGTTCAGAGGCGGTCTGTGCCTGACGTATAAAGCCATGTCCAACCCAGAATTAATGGACATGCTGCACCTCAGAAAATCCAAATCCCATTGAGCTACGTGCTCGAAAGACTTGAACCTCAGCACTGAAATAAATAGGACATGCTGGAGGGACAGATTCATAACCCAGAGGCTCCCTTCACTCTGGAATAAAATCCCAGTCCAGGTTAGGCAGAGTCCCTCATTGACTCTCTTCAAGAGGAATCTTGATGAGTGGATGGGAGATCGTAGGTTTACCCTGGGTATCACTTCTGTGTCACTGTTAGATAGAGGCACAGTATACTAACCTCGAAAAAGGGCATAGCAAAATAAATTTAAAATGGGTGGCGAAAGACAAACACATTCTGGCTAGGCTTATAAATGCCCTAGGGCAGATAGCCTAGTATGAACCTATGAACCTATGAACTTAGCAGCATCCTACCATCTCCATGCATGAGGCAACAATACCAGCAAGTATGAGCATAACATTGAACAGCATCCTACTTTCTCCAAGGATGATGCCACAATACCAGCAGGTATGAGCCTGACACTGAGCAAAATCCTACCATCTCCAATGATGATGCCACTGTACCAGCAGGTATGAGCCTAGCACTGAGCACTTTCCTACCATCTCCAAGGATGATGCCACAATACCAGCACATACTAGCCTAGTGCTGAGCAGAATGCTACCATCTCCAAGGATGATACCACAGTACCAGTAGGTATAAGCATGGCACTGAGCAGCATCCTGCCATCTCCAAGGATGATACCCCAATACCAGCAGGTATGAGCCTGGCAATGAGCAGCATCCTACCAACTCCAAGGATGATACCACAACACCAGCAGGTATGAGCCTGGCAATGAGCAGCATCCTACCAACTCCAAGGATGATGCCACAATACCAGCAGGTATGAGCCTACCACTGACAGTATCCTGCCATCTCCAAGGATGATGCCACAATACCAGCAGGTATGAGCATGGCACTGGACAGCATCCTACCTTCTCCAAGGATGATGTCCCAATACTAGCAGGTATGAGCCTGGCACTAAGCAGCATTCTACCATCTCCAAAGCTGATGCCACATTACCAGCAGGTATAAGCCTGCAACTGACCAGCATCCTTCCTTCTCCAATTATAATATCACAACACCAGCAGGTATGAGCCTGGCACTGAGCAGCATCGTATCATCTCAAAGTATGATGCTACAACACCAGCAGGTATGAGCCTGGCACTGATCAGCATTCTGCCATTTCAAGGATGATGCCAGAATACCAGTAGGTATGAGCCTGGCACTGAGCAGCATCCTACCATCTCAAGGATGATGTCACATTACCAGCAGGTATGAGCCTGGCATTGAGTAGCATACTACCATCTCCAAGGATGATGACAAATTACTAGCAGGTACAAGCCTGACACTGAGCAGCATCCTACCATCACCAAGATGATGCCACAATACCAGCAGGTATGAGCCTAGCACTGAACACCATCCTACCATCTCCAAGGATTATGCCACAATACCAGCATGTATGAGCCTAGCACTGAGCAGCATCCTACCATCTCAAGGATGATGCCACAATACTAGCAGGTACTAGCCTGGCACTGAGCAGCATTTCACCATCTCCAACGATGATGCCACAATACCAGCAGGTACGAGCCTATTGCTGAGCACCGTCCTACTATCTGCAAATATGATGCCACAATACCAGCAAGTATGAGCCTGACACTGAGCAGCATCCTACAATCTCCAAGGATGATGCCCCAATAACAGCAGGTACAAGCCTAGCACTGAGCAGCATCCTACCATCTCTGAGGATGATGCCACAATACCAGCAGGTACGAGCCTGGCACTGAGCAGAATCCTACCATCTCCAAGGATGATGCCGAAGTACCAGCTGGTATGAGCCTGGCACTGAGCAGCATCCTACCATCTCCAAGGATGATGCCACAATAACAGGAGGTATGAGCCTAGCACTGAGCAGCATCCTACCATCTCCAAGGATGATGCCACAATACCAGCAGGTAAGAGCCTGGCAGTGAGCAGCATCCTACCATCTCCAAGGATGATGCCACAATACCAGCAGGTATGAGCCTGGCACTGAGCAGAATCCTACCATCTCCAAGGATGATGCCGTAGTACCAGCTGGTATGAGCCTGGCACTGAGCAGCATCCTACCATCTCCAAGGATGATGCCACAGTACCAGCAGGTACAAGCCTGGCACCGAGCAGCATGCTACCATCTACAAGGATGATGTCACAATACCAGCAGGTACGAGCCTGGCAGTGAGCAGCATCCTACCATCTCCAAGGATGATGCCACAATTCCAGCCGGTATGAACCTGGTGCTGAGCAGCCTCCAACCATCTCCAACAATGATGTCAAAATAGCAGCATGGGTGACAATTGCACTGAGCAGCAACCTACCATCTCCAAGGATGATGCCACAATACCAGCAGGTTCGAGCCTAGCAGTGAGCAGCATTCTACCATCTCCAAGGATGATACCACAATACCAGCAGGTCCGAGCCTAGCACTAAGCAGCATCCTACCATCTCGAAGGATAGTGTAAAAATACCCGCAGGTATGAGCCTGGCTCTGAGCAGCATCCTATCATCTCCAAGGATGATGCCATAATACCAGCAGGTATGATGCTGGCACTCAGCAGCATCCTACTATCTCCAAAGATGATACCGCAATTCCAGCAGGTACGAGCGTAGCACTGAGCAGCATCCTTCCATCTCCAAATATGATGTCACAATACCAGCAGATACGAGCCGACCACTGAGCAGCATCCTACCATCTCCAAGGATGATGCCACAATGCCAGCAGGTACAATCCTGACACTTAGCAGAATTCTACCTTCTCAAGGATGATGCCACAATGCAAGCAGGTATGAGCCTAGCACTGAGCAGCATCCTACCATCTCTAAGGATGATACCACAATAACAGCAGATACAAGCCTGGCACTAAGCAGCATCCTACCATCTCCAAGGATGATGCCACATGAAAACAGGTACAAGTGTAGCACTGAGCAGCATCCTATCATCTCCAAGGATGATGCTATAGTACCAGTAGTTTCGAGCTTTCCAACGAGCAACATCCTACCGTCTCCAAGGATGATGCCACAATACCAGCAGTATCAGCCTGGTACTGAGCGGCATGCTACAATTTCCAAGGATGATGCCACAATACCAGCAGGTATGAACCTGGCACTGTGCAGCATCCTACCATCTTCAAGGATGAAGCTATAGTACCAGCAGGTACAAGACTAGCATTGAGGAGCATCCTACCATCTCCAAAGATGTTGCCACAATACCAGCAGGTACAAGCCTAGCACTGAGCAGCATTCAACCATCTCCAGGGTTGATACCACAATACCAGCAGGTCTGAGCCTAGCACTGAGTAGCATCCTACCATCTCCAAGGATGACGCCACAATACCAATAGGTACAAGCGTAAAACTGAGCAGCATCCTTTCATCTTCAAGGATGATGCTAAAATACCAGCAGGTACGAGCCTTCCACCGAGCAGCATCCTACCATCTCCAAGGATGATGCCACAATAGCAGCAGGTATGAGCCTAGCACTGAGCCGCATCCTACCATCTCCAAAGATGATGCCACAATACCAGCAGGTACGAGCCAGGCACTGAGCGGCATCCTACCATCTCCAATGATGATGCCACAATACCAGCAGGCATGAGCCTGGCACTGAGCAGCATGCTACAATCACCAAGGATGATGCCACAATACATGCAGGTATGAACCTGGCACTGCACATCATCCTACCATCTTCAAGGATGATCCCACAATACCAGCAGGTACAAGCCTAGCAGTGAGCAGCATTCAACCATCTCCAAGGTTGATGCCACAATACCAGCAGGTCCAAGCCTAGCACTGAGCAGCATCCAACCATCTCCAATGATGATGCCACAATACCAGCAGGTATAATCCTAGCACTGAGCAGCATTCTACCATCTCCAAGGATGATGCCACAATACCAGCAGGTACAAGCCTGGCACTTAGCAGCATCCTACCATCTCCATGCATGAGGCAACAATACCAGCAGGTATGAGCATAGCATTGAACAGCATCCTACTATCTCCAAGGATGATGCCACAATACCAGCAGGTATGAGCCTTGCACTGAACAAAATCTTACCATCTCCAATGATGATGCCACTGTACCAGCAGGTATGAGCCTAGCACTGAGCACTTTCCTACCATCTCCAAGGATGATGCCACAATACCAGCACGTACGAGCCTAGTGCTGAGCAGCATGCTACCATCTCCAAGGATGATACCACAATACAAGGAGGTATAAGCATGGCACTGAGCAGCATCCTTCCATCTCCAAGGATGATGCCACAATACCAGCAGGTATAAACCTAGCACTGACCAGCATCCTACCATCTCCAATGATGATAACACAATACCAGCAGGTACAAGCCTGGCACTGTCAGCATCCTACCATCTCCAAGGATGATACCCCAATACCAGCAGGTATGAGCCTGGTAATGAGCAGCATCCTACCAACTTCAAGTATGATGCCACAATACCAGCAGGTATGAGCTTAGCACTGACAGTATCATGCCATCTCCAAGAATGATGCCACAATACCAGCAGGTATGAGCATGGCACTGGACAGCATCCTACCTTCTCCAAGGATGATGTCCCAATACCAGCAGGTATGAGCCTGGCACTAAGCAGCATTCCACCATCTCCAAAGCTGATGCCACATGACCAGCAGGTATGAGCCTGCCACTGACCAGCATCCTTCCTTCTCCAAGGATAATGCCACAACACCAGCAGGTATGAGCCTGGAACTGAGCAGTATCCTATCATCTCAAAGTATGATGCTAAAACGCGAGCAGATATGAGCCTGGCACTGAAAAGCATTCTGCCATTTCACGGATGATGCCAGAATACCAGTAGGTATGAGCCTGGCACTGAGCAGCATCCTACCTTCTCCAAGGATGATGCCATAAAACCAGCAGGTATGAAGCTGGCACTCGGCAGCATCTACCATCTCCAAGGATGATGTCAAAATACCAGCAGGTACGATACTAGTAGTGAGCAGCATCCTACCATCTCCAAGGATGATGCCACAATACCAGCAGGTACAAGCCTAGCACTCATCAGCATTCTACCATCACCAAGATGATGCCAGAATACCAGCAGGTATGAGCCTAGCACTGAACACCATCCTACCATCTCCAAGGATGATGCCACAATACCAGCAGGTACGAGCCTGGCACTGAGCAGCATTTTACCATCTCCAACGATGATGCCACAATACCAGCAGGTACGAGCCTATTGCTGAGCACTGTCCTACTATCTGCAAGGATGATGCCACAATACCAGCATGTATGAGCCTGGCACTGAGCATCATCCTACCATCTCCAAGGATGATGTCATAATACCAGCAGGTGTAAGCCTGGCACTGAGCAGCATTCTACCATCTCCAAGGAGGATACCACAATACCAGCAAGTACAAGCCTGCCACTAAGCAGCATCCTACCATCTCCAAGGATGATGCTATAATACCAGCAAGAACAAGCCTGACACCGAGCAGCATCCTACCATCTCCAAGGATGATGCCACAATACCAGCAGGTATGAGCCTGGCACTGAGCAGAATCCTACCATCTCCAAGTATGATGCCGTAGTACCAGCTGGTATGAGCCTGGCACTGAGCAGTATCTTACCATCTCCAAGAATGATGCCACAATAACAGCAGGTACGAGCCTAGCACTGAGCAGCATCCTACCATCTCCAAGGATGATGCCAAAATACCAGCAGGTATGAGCCTGGCACAGAGCAGCATGCTACCATCTACAAGGATGATGCCACAATGCCAGCTGGTACAATCCTGACACTTAGCAGAATTCTACCTTTTCAAGGATGATGCCACAATGCAAGCAGGTATGAGCCTAGCACTGAGCAGCATCCTACCATCTCTAAGGATGATACCACAGTAGCAGCAGATACGAACCTGGCACTAAGCAGCATCCTATAATCTCCAAGGATGATGCTATAGTACCAGCAGGTATGAGCCTTCCAACGAGCAACATCCTACCATTTCCAAGGATGATGCCACAATTGCAGCAGGTATGAGCCTAGCACTGAGCCGCATCCTACCATCTTCAAGGATGATGCCACAGTACCAACAGGTAAGACCCTGGCACTGAACGGCATCCTACCGTCTCCAAGGATGATGCCACAATACCAGCAGGTATGAGCCTGGTACTGAGCAGCATGCTACAATCTCCAAGGATGATGCCACAATACCAGCAGGTATGAACCTGGCACTGCGCAGCATCCTACCATCTTCAAGGATGATACTACAATACCAACAGGTACAAGCCTAGCACTGAGCAGCATCCTACCATCTCCAAGGATGATACCGCAATACCAGCAGGTATGAGTCTGGCACTGAGCAGTGTCCTACCATCTCCAAGGATGATGCCACAATACCAATAGGTACAAGCGTAGCACTGAGCAGCATCCTATCATCTCCAAGGATGATGCTATAATACCAGCAGGTACGAGCCTTCCACCGAGCAGCATCCTACCATCTCCAAGTATGATGCCACAATAGCAGCAGGTATGAGCCTAGCACTGAGCCGCATCCTACCATCTCCAAAGATGATGCTACAATACCAGCAGGTAAGAGCCTGGCACTGAGCGGCATCCTACCATCTACAAGGATGATGCCACAATACCAGGAGGTATGAACCTGGCACTGCGCAGCATCCTACCATCTTCAAGGATGATCCCACAATACCAGCAGGTACACGCCTAGCACTGAGCAGCATTCAACCATCTCCAAGGTTGATGCCACAATACCAGCAGGTATGAGCCTTGCACTGAGCAACATCCTACCATCTCCATGCATGATGCAACAATACCAGCAGGTATGAGCATAGCATTGAACAGCATCCTACTATCTCCAAGGATGATGCCACAATACCAGCAGGTATGAGCCTTGCACTGAGCAACATCCTACCATCTCCAATGATGATGCCACTGTACCAGCAGGTATGAGCCTAGCACTGAGCACTTTCCTACTATCTCCAAGGATGATGCCACAATACCAGCACATATGAGCCTTGTGCTGAGCAGCATGCTACCATCTCCAAGGATGATACCACAATACCAGGAGGTATAAGCATGGCACTGAGCAGCATCCTATCCTCTCCAAGGATGATGCCACAATACCAGCAGGTATAAGCCTAGCACTGACCAGCATCCTACCATCTCCAATGATGATACCAAAATACCAGCAGGTACAAGCCTGGTACTGTCAGCATACTACCATCTCCAAGGATGATACCTCAATACCAGCAGGTATGAGCCTAGCACTGACAGTATCCTGCCATCTCCAAGGATGATGCCACAATACCAGCAGGTATGAGCATGGCACTGGACAGCATCCTACCTTCTCCAAGGATGATGCCACAATACCAGCAGGTATGAGCATGGCACTGGACAGCATCCTACCTTCTCCAAGGATGATGTCCCAATACCAGCAGGTATGAGCCTGGCACTAAGCAGCATTCTACCATCTCCAAAGCTGATGCCACATTACCAGCAGGTATGAGCCTGCCACTGACCAGCATCCTTCCTTCTCCAAGGATAATGCCACAACACCAGCAGGTATGAGCCTGGCACTGAGCAGTATCCTATCATCTCAAAGTATGATGCTACAATGCCAGCAGGTATCAGCCTGGCACTGAACAGCATTCTGCCATTTCACAGATGATGCTAGAATACCAGTAGGTATGAGCCTGGCACTGAGCAGCATCCTACCTTCTCCAAGGATGATGCCACAAAACCAGCAGGTATGAAGCTGGCACTCGGCAGCATCCTACCATCTCCAAAGATGATGTCAAAATACCAGCAGGTACGATACTAGTAGTAAGCAGCATCCTACCATCCCCAAGGATGATGCCACAATACCAGCAGGTACAAGCCTAGCACTGATCAACATTCTACCATCTCAAGGATGATGTCACATTACCAGCAGGTATGAGCCTGGCACTGAGCAGCATTCTACCATCTCCAAGGAAGATACCACTATGCCAGCAAGTACAAGCCTAGCATTGAGCAGCATCCTACTATTGCCAATGTTGATGCCACAATACCAGCAAGTACGAGCCTAGCTTTGAGCAGCATTCTACCATCTCCAAGGAGGATGCTATATTAACAGCAGGTCCGAGCCTGGCACCTAGCAGCATCCTACCATCTCCAAGGATGATGTCACAATACCAGCAGGTACAAGCCTTGCGCTGAGCAACATCCTACAATCTCCTAGGATGATAGCAAAATACCAGCAGGTATGAGACTAGCACTGAGCAGCATTCTACCTTCTCTAAGGATGATGCCACAATACCAGCAGGTGCGAGCCTAGCAATGAGCAACATTCTACCATCTCCAAGCATGATGCCACAATACCAACAGGTATGAGCCTAGCACTGAGCAGCATCCTACCATCTTTAAGGATGATGCCCCAATACCAGCAAGTACGAGCCTAGCACAGAGCAGTATCCTGCCATCTCCAAGCATGATGCCACAATGCAAACAGAAAATTATCGACTTGAACAATTGGCTTAGGTGCTGGTATCATTCCAAAGAGGTCCAATATTTGTCTGTCTGGTAGGACATGTTCGACAGGCCACACTGCTTTGTCAAGGATGGCTTCACTTGTCACTTCTAGTCTTTCAGATATTGGCAAAGGCATTATCTGACTCAAAGTGCCTTTTTTAGGCATTGCCAAACAGATAAACCTTCCAACATAAGAAAAGTGTATCAGGACAAGCTAAAGCTGTTTCTGCTCAGTCAACAAGAAACTGCACTCATTAGAAACTCTACTCACCCTTGAGGATGCTGACATCTGTGCAGTTACAGAAACATGGTTTAAAGACACAGAAAGCTTTCTGGCACTGCATGGCTATAATGTCTATCAGACATTCTGGTCACCGAATGAACTTAAAAGAGTAAAAGGAAGAGGTGTATCTATCTGCATAAAACATAAGCTTATCTCAAGTCTAGTCAAACAATATGACATGCTTCATCTACTCTATGTCGAACTAACCATGAGAGAAATACATTACCATATTCATGCTAGCTACAGGTTCCCCACCATTAACCAGAAAATCCACACATTATACCTGAAGTTACTTGATTGACTAACCATCTAGCCGAACACCATACTCATGACTGCAGACCCAATTTGGATTTGTAAAGGGCAGGTCATGACTACTAAATATGGTGGACGTTTTTGAGAAGGTCACTAAGGCCATGGGTGTGAGCAAAACAGTACCTACCTCCTACCTGGATCATAGATTGCCCCTCTTTTGGAACCTGGCCAAGGCATTTGACACAATTCTCCACTGAGGTATTTTAAGTAAACTCATGAAACTTGGCATAAATCCCTATGTCACCAAATGGACAGGTTATTAGCTCATGGATGGAACACATGTGGTTAAAGTGGGGGAATCCAGTTCCAACAAGATGCTAGTTACTAGTGGTGTGCCACAGGGCTCAGTGTTTGGAGCACTCTTGTTCAGAATTTTGTCAAGGTCAATGTGGAAGGCCACAGGTAATCTGTAAAATCTGTAAAACCCTCAATGCACAGGGCACAAACCCATGCCACCCTTTTGCCCATAGGGTCCATATACTGGGTAAAATGACTGCAAGCTGGGGACAATCACTGAATCCCCCCAGTGATGTAGATATCCTTCAGGGGGCATTTAAATGAGGCAAATGATTGGTGTCAAAGCCATGACCTGAAACTATATGAGAAGAAATGCGTTATCATACCCTTTTGGAAATCAAATACCCCTGCTAACTACAACATTAAAAACATGTTCCTAAGAGTAGACTCATAGGTGAGGATCTAGATTCCCAGATAGATAGTAGACTGAACTTTGACCATCACGTGTCCACAATGTTGAGAAAGTCCTTCTATCCTGCACAACATGTAAATAAAGGTATAACATCCAGATCCAAAGAGATTATAGTCCCACTGTACTCAGCACTCATTATGCCATTAATCGAGTACAATGTGCCATTTGGAATGTACTTGTCTAGGCACTTACAACAGCTGGTGTGATCTCAGAGAATCCTCACTGATAAAATACAGGGTGTAAACAATATGTCCTATGTAGATAGACTGACAGCCTTTTTCTCTTTCCTCTGTCTCTATCGACTGTTAAGATGTGATCTGTGTCTGACCTACATGGCGCTCACAAATCCAGCCTTGTTGGATCTGCTACATCTGTGCAAAACAAACAGTTCGGGGGTCACCCATTCTAGGGATCTAAATTCAAACAGAGCATACTACAGCAACAGGTATGTGTCCCAGAGATTGCCCCTTTTTTGGAACAGGCTTCCTCTTCAAAGTCAGCATAACCTTTCTCTGGTCCGCTTCAAGATCATTTTGGATCATTGGATGGGGAGTCACAAATTCCCACCAGGGGTAGCACATATATCCATTATGGAAAGGGGTAATCTGTAAAATCTGTAAAACCCTCAGTGCACAGGGCACAAACCCATGCCACCCTTTTGCCCATAGGGTCCATATACTGGGTAAAATTGGGTTATATTGGCTAGGCTTGCAAAGGCTCCTAAGTCGTTAGCCTAGTAATCACCTACGAACCTATTGTTGGTTGGTTGGTTGCAGATTTGGCTACTTTATTGCTTTAGTTTGGTTCATAGAGAGGAGATGAGATTCATATAATAGGAGTAGAAAAGAAGTGGCCATGTTTTGTCTGGCAGTCAGTAAGGTAGTATTTTACTGTGTAGAGGCAGTCTAGCTCTTAGTGTGTCTTCTTTATGTCTTGTTGAAGGTGGAAATCAAATTTGCAGTGATCATCTATAATCACACCTTGCAGTTTGGTGTTTTATATTGGTCTTGTCAGATGAGAGTATATTAAAGGTAGTCGTCTTGGAGAAAATAGAGTTGAGGGTGAACAGTAGCAGCATATTATTATTTTTTTTTATTCAGAAGAAGATATGAGTTTTGAGACAAGCTTCTATGGAGGAAAAGGATTACTGACTGAGTGTTTGGAGCAGGAGTGCTGTGCTAGCAGCACATATTAGAGTGGAGTCACTGGCCTATTGTACTATGGTGGCCTCTTTGGATGCTATGTTTAAGTCATAAGTTAAACAGCAGTGGTCCTAGGATAGAGACATGAGGGACTCCCGACGGATATAGGAATGAAAGAGGAGAAATCATCTTGCCATTTCACTTCTTGGGGCATATTTGTGAGGTAAATAAGAGACCAGCTAACTGAGGAGGGTAACAGCCCATAGGAAGAGAGTTTACTTTGGAGAATTTTATGATTGATTGTGTCGAATGTCTTGGATAGATCCAGAAATAGGGCTGAGGCTTGGAGCCCTGATTTTCTATTGTGATTTATTATATCTGTGAACATTAGAAGACCAGTAGTTGTACTGTAATTGAGTCCAAAGCCATGCAGTGAGGGAGAGAGGAGGTTATGAGAAGTAATATATGCCATAAGTTGGGACTGAATACATCTTTCCAAGATTTTGGGTAAGGGTGAGAGAATGGTGATTGGTCCATAGTTTGTGAGCTCGGTTAATGAGACAACTTTAATGGGGATATTATTTAGGATTTTTCTTGGATAGAGCAGTTTATTAGAATCTCAACAGTAAATGCAAGGCTCTCTGTAGTGAGGTATTCAGATGGAAGTTGATCAGGGGATGTGGTATTTGTCTTTAGGGAGTGTAGTTATTGTTAATTATATATGTTGGTACTGGAGTGAGTGTGAAGGTCTGTTGTGGCTTCAGTGATTGGAGTGGGATGGCTGGATCTGTAGTAGTTTTGTTTTATAGGAGGAAGGTTTCTGTATTTATAAAATGTGAGCTGAACTGTGAAGCAAGGCTTTGGGATTTATTGGTTGGGGATGGGCTGTGTTGGGTTGATTTTCCAGGACTGTGCAATATATTTATGGATTTCCAAGGGTGTTTGAATTGGGTTGTTTCTATAATAAGCAATCTTAATTGGCGAACAGTTTGGTGGGACAATCAACAAATCTGCTGTATGCAATGTTGTATTACAAGTAGATTCTAAACAGTCTCTTCATGAAATGATAAGGGAATTGATAGCGAAACTGAAGGCATGTGGGATGAAACTGGGTACCAACATGACACTTGTCATGGCAGAAAATTGGGGAAATCAGAAGGAACTGAAAGATGAGATAGAAGGGAAAAGTGGAATTGGTTAACAGCTTTAAGTATATGGAAGGGGTGGTTGAAGAGAAGTCCTAATAAAGAGGCCAATGTTAGAGGGGCTGCAGCCAACTGGCACAAAGTGTCAGGGGTAGATTGTGACAAAAGAATGCCAAAGAATCTGAAATATAAGGTATACAAACAGTAGTGCGACCAGTATATCTGTATGGTATAGAAACCTGGTCAATCAAGGCAGAGAAGTACAGAAAGAAAGAAAGAAGTAATGGAGATGAAGTACCTGAGATGGTTGTAAAATAGACACTGTGGGACAGACAAAGACATGAGGATGCAACAGAAACCAAAGTAGCTACAACTGCAGAAAAGGAAAAAGAGAACAGACTATGGTAATTTGGGCACCTGTGCATGATAGCAGAAGAGGATTTGGAGATGATGATTTGAGCGAGAGATGAAGAAGGCAAGAGGAAATGATGTCCTGCAAAGAGATGGATAGATTGTGTAAAAGAAGACCTGCAACAATGAGGCTTGGTTGTCAAAAAAGGTGAGACAGTGGCACCACATCTACAGAGATGGCAAAAGTTGACCCAACAGCCTGACCCCGTGTAAAAAATGGGAAAAAGGGTGTTGATTAAGTTCTAACCTGTGAACAAAATGCAGTGGATGCGAAGTGAGCCGAGGTAAATATAACTAGTTTTTGGAAGGAAGAATAAAAATTTCAAAGCATATAAAGTTTGTAAAGGCTTTTTATTACTTATTTGAGCTGTAGAACTGATTTCAGACACTCATAACAGAGCATCTTGGCTATCTAAACCTTCTAGTCCTTTTCAAACGCTATTACCATAAATGGACTGCAACTTCCTAAAGAGTTGGATGACTTTTTAAAAGAGGATTGTTAGATTTGAAATCATTGTCTAACATAAGATAATAAGCTATAACTCTTCAAAAGGGGGATTTGTTTAAAGAGAACTGAATTAACTGTGTATATTCAAGCATTGCTGAATCCCAGGACACCCACTTTAGACATTTTGCAAGTACCACAAATCAAAGTTCAAAGTTCAGCTGTTCAGGGTTTAGCTTATCTTTCCATACTTCTGGAAATAGCAATGAACCTTTTAGACTGAAACTGTATGCATGGCTGTCATTAAATCTGAGTCTTTTATAAATACGTTATAAAGTCAGAGGTAGATAGATTTTAGTAGTACTAATTCAAAAGCTCACTTTATACAAAAGGTCATTCACAACCACTTTCGTCTAATAAATATTACAAACTAAACCATTTTTACTTAATGATGTTCTAAAAATAGTTACCAGTTTTAGAGAATTATTTGAAATGCATTTAGTATATTTAGTTTTGAAGAACTTTTGTATCTTTGGATGAAAGCTCTTACAAATTTTGGTTCCAATTATTTTGTGAGATCAGATTTATAGTGATGGCACAAGCAGTTAACTTAGTGTGCACACAGGAATTGATAGCTACTGAGTTACCTGTATTTGTGGGCAATTTACCCATGCTGATAAATCAAATATTCCAACTGGGGGTGAGTATGACTGCACTGGAACCAAATGGAAAAAAAAAAAGATTTACATCAAGGGGCTGCAATAATCCAGGACAACATTTGACCCAGGATTTAATTACTCCAGCACACAGAGAGTGAAATTGCTCTTCATGGGAAGTGGGGACCTGGAATAGAAATGACACTTGATGTTTCAATGTTCACCAATGGGGTGTCTAATAGTGTAAGCAAATGAAATATAAATACTCCTGAGTGGTTTTGAAGTGTTATTTTGACTACTCACTATGATGTGAACAGTAATGTAAGTCTTGACAAACAAAAGTTAGAATTTGAAAAAAAAAACCTTGAAATTGACTTCACTGAATGCCTAAACATTTGTCATGTTCAAAACGTCTTAGATATTGGAAATATCCAGCAGATCTTGTTTGTGGGTCTGATCTCCATAAAGAACTGATTAAATAATTTGATACACAGGGATGTGAATTCATTAAAATATTTATGAAAAATGATAAATATTCACTTGATTAGTTAGATGTGAAAATTACCAACTTGGATAAATCCATTATGCAGGACTTACTTTTCACAGCCAATATACTAAAATATCAAGCAATAATTAATAAGGTAAAGAATGTCTGCAATGATGTAAAAACCAGGAAAGAGAAACAGTTAGAAAAGGATAAACTAGATTATGACAGAGATCATGTCCATGTCAAATCTCAATGTGTTTTGAATTATATAAATATGGAGGATAGACACATGGTGACTGATGTAATGAATGAAGGAGAGGTGGATAGATTTAATGATGAGCCCGTACCTTTAGAACATGTGATGCTTCAACATTCAGAGCATCTGAAGAACCAGGGGCACTTCGTTCAACAAAGGACAAATATATTGACAGCCTCAAAATTACAATAGTACAGGAAAGAATCATTGAGAATGTGAGGAATGGAAAGAACCAGCAAGATAAGACATCGTTATTAAACGTTCAGTATAACTCATCTGGGGACTTGATAAGACATCGTTATTAAAAGTTCAGTATAATTCATCTGGGGACTTGATAAGACATCGTTATTAAAAGTTCAGTATAACTCATCTGGGGACTTGATAAGACATCGTTATTAAACGTTCAGTATAACTCATCTGGGGACTTGATAAGACATCGTTATTAAACGTTCAGTATAACTCATCTGGGGACTTGATAAGACATCGTTATTAAACGTGCAGTATAATTCATCTGGGGACTTGATAAGACATCGTTATTAAACGTGCAGTATAACTCATCTGGGGACTTGATAAGACATCGTTATTAAACGTGCAGTATAACTCATCTGGGGACTTGATAAGACATCGTTATTAAAAGTTCAGTATAACTCATCTGGGGACTTGATAAGACATCGTTATTAAATGTTCAGTATAACTCATCTGGGGACTTGATAAGACATCGTTATTAAACGTTCAGTATAATTCATCTGGGGACTTTGCTATATATCGTTTTAGCTCTTACTTATGAATTATGAACATTCTCATCTGTTGGAGAAAGTACTGACATTACTGGTTGCCTCTCAAATGCTCAACACTCAGAAGGTCAAGTCACACAATTTATTGCAACCTTATCATGAAAGTCGGCATGCCGAAAACCAGCATGCCTGAAATATACACTGAATGCTGAAAATCCCCACCACTTTGGACCTAGGATCAAGGCTAACATGAGTCCAAAGGGGGGGGGGCAAGTTTGAAAAATTGGTAATGTTGCTATTTGACACTTGGACTGGCAGGGTTCTCTCCTCTTGACTTGACCTTCCGAGTTTCAAAAATTTGATAGGAAGCCAAAATTGACACTTACTAGAATGGATAATATTGCTGAAACTGTTATTGAATTCAGATTGTATTTATACAAATTGAATTTGCCTTTATGTTTTAGTAATAAGACAGATGATGGTAAAATTGAAATTAATGATTTACAAAAAAGAGTGTTTTAATGCTCCCATGTATCCCATTTTAGGGTTATTTGGCAAACTATGTGAAAAGGAATTTAGAAGTATTTTAAAGGATAAGTCATAAGCTTAGGAAGTATAATCTAACTATTAAAGAAAACCAACTTTTAGAAAGCATTTGTTGAAATAAAAAAAATAAGGATCACAAAACTGCTGGGGATTTATTATGGACCAACTAGATTATATGGGAAAAAAATGCTCTGCTCCAGAGTGATATATGCATGGAAGTCTCAAGAAATGAGATAAATATTTCATGTTCTAAAACTGATGTAAGTTTAATGGATATGCTGACTCATGGGTGTATAGATCTTAATACTAATACATTAAGATGGATAAACCTAAAATCCCAAAGAGTTTTGGAATCCCCTAGATTCATAAAGATTTTGGATAATTCTCCCTTGAGACCAGTTGTTGATGCTGGGGGGGGGGTTCAAAGTCTTACTCCATAGCTAAATATATTGACAATAAATTTAAGGGGATGTGTGGGTGAGTTTTGCATCTTTTAAAGGATTCTTAGGAAGTTTCAAGTTATGTTGATGAACAATTATATAATATGTGTTACCACAAAGGTAAAGGATTGATTTCATTATTTCTGCATTCGACAGGCAGTGACTGGTTTTATGAGATCCTGGTAAGGAGTAAATTTAATAACAGTGATATAAATGGCTTCTGCCAACTGATGGAAGTAATCCTTAAGGATAATTACATCTATTTTGAGGGAGAATATTTTAAGAAGCATTTCCCAATATAGTGATGCTATGCTAGCAGGAGAACTATGTGTTCAGTGATGAACTGAAGGAGAATTGAAATCTGAATTGAAGGTTCTTGGATGAAATATGTTTTTTTTTTTTTGACTGGGACTGTAGAAACAAATCTGAATTTCTGACATATATTAATTCAACCAGATAATTTCTGTTTTACTTATACAATCTCCTATGATAAATTAAGTTACTTAAATGTACAATAAGTAATGATAGTACTCTTCTCTGAAATGATACAAAAATCAGAACTCCTAACACATTGGTTGTGAGCTACCTGTCCTTCAACCTCCATGTACCATCAGTGTTGTTAGAAAATCCTTCTAATTAACACAGCATATAATAAAGGCATTTAATCCAGCTTGACAGATATAATTATCTTCATTTAGACCAGTTATTAAATACAAAGCTCCCTTTGCTATGTACATGTCTAAACACATAGTCCAACTAGTAAGGCTTAAATGGGTCCATAATAAAAAGTTTACTGACCTAGAGATCCTAGGTTACCAAAACAGACTTAAAGCACTAGCTCTGTATTTTGTCTCCTATGTGTTCCTATACTGTGATCTGTGTCTTGTATTCCAGTCATTAAAGGACCCAAACCTCCTGGACTTCTTGCATCTTTGAAATACAAAAATACCCTAGATGTCTATCAACATTAAAAAAAATACATGATGGAAGAAAAGATTCATTAGGCAATGTCTATAACTTCTCCAGAATAAGCCCCCGTACATGTTAAACACAGTTACATTGTAATGTCTTTTAAAAATAACCTTGATGATTTGATGGGCACCCACAAATTTATCCTGGGCTTGATATGCTTTACCCTTTTGGAAGCAGGACGTACACCATGTGATTGGCATTGGCAAGGTATAAATGACCTAATGGGTTAGCATAATTATCTTGTGGCTTGTATGATCACATAAGCCTGCAGTGCGGGCTGATCTCCAATTTCTAGCAGGCATCCAACTGAAATCTCCAGCATGGGGAAGAATCTAGCAGACCTATAACAAGTCCCGGATTCTGGATTTCTGGTTGCCTGCCTATGGCCAATTGCCGTCTATGATGAAAGTTACTGTAGCAGTGATTCCTGTATAAGCATTAATCATCTTTAATAGTCTACAGATAAAGAGAACATTCACAAGTGGTGTTCCTGGAATATATTCAGTTTATAATGCTTCATGTGGTACAAGTAATGGTCAGACACATGAAATTTAAATATGTTCATTGCAAAAGTCTGCTATACAAAGCATCCAGAGCACAAAGCGATGTCCTAGTAAAACCAAGAGGTATGTGACTATACAGAAGATTAGTCTACCTACTCACAATCGACCTGCAAAATCTGTACGTAAATAAAGATATTATATGCACTATAACCTGTTACAAGGCACATACATTTAGTAAGAGATATTTTCAGCAACATCATCCACAGTCATGGCCATCTAATGATCAAGTGACACCTCATTTTAGATCCAGTACTATTGAGTTTACAATGAAAATGTTGACCGAATCTTAAAAATCTAAATCCCGAGACTATATCAAAGGACCAAAACATGGAAGACCAGAGCTTCCTTTCATTCCATATTCCTTTTTATCTTCTTTCACTTCTCTGTCTGATGCGCCACGTTAGATTCTTTCCCCCCTTCTACGTTTTTGCCTTAAGTCTTGTCACTCATTTAACCACATCCTTATACGTTTGCTAGTCCTACTCATTTAATACAAATTTATTCTTCAAATCTCTAAAATGTAAAAGATGAGTCACATACAATCACAGCCTCCTTTGCACTCCACTCCTTTATCTTCATTCCTGTTGCATTAGGTATGTATCCCATAATTCCCTATTATTGTAATTTTACAACTGAAGCAGAATACAGATGGAAATATGGTGCACAGGCTATGGGATACAAACCGGGATCCTACCAGAGGTACCTGGCTGGCATCAGTTGGAATACAAAATGTTTGTTTCAGCATGGGACAATGGATATCATCCTCCCTGAAGAGCCATAGGCCACAAGTTTTCAAAAATGTTTTTGTCTTCTTTTTTTTCTCTTTTTTTTTTGTGACTTGGTTTACTTACAAAATGTTGATGTTACCCAATGAAAAAGAGATTTTGAAGTTAGGGGAATTTATCTCTTGATGAATAGAAAGATACACATAGAATAAGGAGAGGGAATTAAAATTAAAGGGTAAGAATGTCACGTCACCAGTGATTATCATTTAAAGCCAATGTTCTCATCTCCTGAGAACTGCACATAATTTGTCTTCTTCTTCTTTCGGCTGCTCCCATTAGGGGTCACCACAACGGATCATCTGTTTCCATTTCTTCCTGTCATCTGCATCTTGGCCTGTCACACAAATCACCTGCATGTCCTCTGTAACCACATCCATAAACCTTATCTTAGGCCTTCCTCTTTTCCTCTTACCTGGCAGCTTCATCCTTAGCATCCTTTTCCCAATATACCCAGTATCCCACATCAGCACATGTCCAAACCAACGCAATCTTGCCTCTCTGGCTTTGTCTCTAAACCGTCCAACCTGGGTGGACCCTCTAATATACTTATTCCTAATCCTGTACACCTTTGTCACCCCCAGTGCAAATCTTAACATAATGCTGCCACGTCCAGCTCTGACTCCTGCCTTTTTGTCATTGCCACTGTTTCCAACCCATATAACATAGCTGGTCTCACTACCCTCTTGTAGACCTTCCCTTTCACTCTTACTGGTACTCGTTTGTCACAAATTACTCCTGACACTCTTCTCCATCCACTCCATCCTGCCTGTACTCTCTTCTTCACCTCTCTTCCACACTCACCATTACTCTGAACTGTTGATCCCAAGTTTTTAAACTCATCCACCTTTGTCAACTCTACTCCCTGCATCCTCACCATTCCTCTATCCTCCCTTTCATTCATACACATATATTCTGCCTTAGTCCTGCTGACCTTCATTCCTCTCCTCTCTAGAGCATATCTCCACCTCTCCAGGGTCTCCTCAACCTGTTCCCTACTCTCACTACAGATCACAATGTCATCTGCAAACATCATAGTCCACGGGGACTCCTGTCTGATCTTGTCTGTCAACCTGTCCATCACCTTTTCAAATAACAAAGGGCTCAGAGCTGATCTTTGATGTAATGCTACCTCCACCTTAAACTCATCCGTCACTCCCACCGCAGACCTCATCGTTGTCACACTACCCGCGAACATATCCTTTACTACTCTTACATACTTCTCTGACACTCCCGACTTCCTCATACAATACCACAACTCCTCTCTAGGCACCCTGTCATATGCTTTCTCTAAATCCACAAAGACACAATGCAACTCCTTCTGACCTTCCCTGTACTTCTCCATCAACACTCTCAGAGCAAACATCGCATCTGTAGTGCTCTTTCCTGGCATGAAACCATACTGCTGATCACTAATCATCACCTCCCTTCTTAACCGAGCTTCCACTACTCTTTCCCATAACTTCATGCTAAGACTTATCAGTTTTATCCCTCTGTAGTATCCTTCTGTAGTTACTACAGCTCTGCACATCACCCTTATTCTTAAACATCGGTACCAAAATACTATTTCTCCACTCCTCAGGCATCCTCTCACTTTCCAAGATTTCATTAAACAATCTGGTTAAAAACTCCACTGCCATTTCTCCTAAACACCTCCATGCTTCCACAGGTATGCCATCTGGACCAACAGCCTTTCCATTCTTCATCCTCTTCATAGCTGTCCTTACTTCCTCCTTGCTAATCCACTGCAATTCCTGATTCACTATCCCCACATCATCCAACCTTCTCTCCCTCTCATTCTCTTCATTCATCAGCCCCTCAAAGTACTCTTTCCATCTGCTCAACACACTCTCCTCACTTGTGAGTATGTTTCCCTCATTATCCTTTAACATCCTTACCTGCTGCACATCTTTCCCAGCTTGGTCCCTCTGTCTAGCCTATCGGTACAGGTCCTTTTCTCCCTCGTTAGTCTCCGAAGGAGAAGGAGAAGAAGAGGGGGAAGGCATGCCCGGACGCAGGAAGAGAGGAGAAAGGTTAGGAGTGTAGTAGTTAGGGTAGGAACTTCCGGCTGAATACCTACAAAAATCAGCTGATGCCATTGCCTACCCAGTGTCATTACTTATCAATCGCACCATAGTAGAAGCAAAAATTGCCGATATCTGGAAAATATCCTATGTAATCCCTCTTCATAAAGGAGGTACTTCTACCAAACTCTCCAACTATAGGCCTATAGCTATACTCTCTCCTCTAGCAAAGATAATGGAAAAATGTATTCAGAAACAGTTCATGCACCACCTAATACATAACCACCTCATGGCAGATACCCAGCATGGTTTCAGATCTCACCACAGTACCACCTCAGCCCTACTAGTCTTTTCCAATACCATAAACCTTAATCATAATAATAACCATATTTCATCAGCTTTTGTTTTTGGATCTGTCCAAAGTTTTTGATATGGTCGATCACCAACTATTAATCCACACCCTGCAATCACTTTGTCTAGATCCTAAAGCCCTTCAATGGTTTAATTCCTACCTAAGTGGTAGACAGCAGGCTTTACTTTGACAGACCAAACTCTCTACCCTGCTACCTAACACCCTGGGAGTACCACAAGGTTCTATATTAGGGCCACTGTTATTCCCCATATTCATCAATGATTTGAACACTGTCATACCTAAAGTCAGCTGTATCCAATATGCAGATGACTCTACACTGATTTGCTCAGCAACATCCCCTACAGAGTTACAGTTAGTTACCCAGACCACCTTTAACACAATAGAAAACTGGCTTACCAACCGTCGCCTGATACTGAATCCTAAAAAGACTAAAATGCTGTTATTCTCACCTACACAAAGGTCTAGCACCATTAACTTTACAATTAAAGCAAATGATGGTACGACAATCTCACCTGACCACTCTACTAAACTACTAGGAGTCACTATTGATAACAACTTAAAATTTGACCTGCATGTTAACCAATTGATCAAAACCATCAATAAAAAACTAAGTTCATTGTACAGAATAAAAAACTTCCTGACTCCCCCAGCCAAGGTTGCCATTGCTCGATCTCACCTTCTCTCTACTCTATTGTATGCATCCCCCCTTCTCCGTAATACTAACAAGACTGTCCTGAACAAAATCACTATCCGTTATAATCACATTTCCAGGTTTGCCACTGGGCTGCCTTTCAGGACACATCATTGCATCAATTTAATCCAGCTTGGATGGCTTGAACTACCCAGTGTAATCTTATATAACCAACTGGTTATGACCCACAAAATTATATACAACCCTGAAAACACCCCTGCACTCAAAGATCCAGTCACCCTGTATAACAGCCATAGACCATTGCATTCTTCCAACAGACTCCTTATCCAGACATGTAAAACTAAACCTAGCCGGCGACTCTCTCTTTACAAACTCTGTAGGCAGATCATGGAACTCTCTACCACCTGAAATTACCTCTCTCTCTTCTCTAGGTCAGTTCAAAACTAATTTCAAACAATACCTGGGAGCAAAATGGACATGCTATTGTATCAAGCCTGGCTAATCTTTTCTCCAGATTATGTACAGCTGCTATGTAACCTATCTTGCACTGCAACTTTCAGATTTATCTACTCTGAACAACTGTTCCTATGAAACTATAAACAATGATCGATCATCGAATTAATGTAAACAAATTCTATATGTAATTCTGTATGGTTTGTCTCTATGCTTTCTGTAAATATTCTATTTTGTTATCTGTGACATGTGATATGTAATTATATTTTTGTTATTGTTTGGAGCTTTTCTCTCCGGGCCTCCACTGAAAATGGACATGTATCCAGTTGAACTACCCCGGTCAACAAATGTAAAATAAAATAAATAAATAAAATAAATATGATGGACAGAAAGAAGGTTGATATATTGTGTGTGCAAGAGACCAGGTGGAAGGGGAGTAAGGCTAGGTGTATCGGAGGTGGGTTCAAATTGTTCTATCATGGTGTGAATGGGAGGCGAAATGGGGTAGGGGTTATCCTGAAGGAACAGTATGCCAAGAGTGTTTTGGAGGTGAAAAAAGTGTCGGATAGAGTAATGTTTATGAAGCTGGAAATTGATGGTGTAATGATGAATGTTGTTAGTGTATATGCTCTGCAAGTTGGATGTGCAATGGATGAGAAAGAAAAATCTTGGAGTGAGTTGGATGAAGTGGTGATGACTGTTCCCAAGGGTAAGAGAGTGGTGATTGGAGCAGATTTTAATGGGTATGTTGGTGAAGGGAACAGAGAGGATGAGGAAGTGATGAGTAGGTATGGTGTTAAGGAGAGGAATGCAGAAAGTCAGATGGTAGTGGATTTTGTGAAAAGGATGGACTTGGCTGGGGTGAATACATATTTTAACAAGAGGGAGGATCATAGGGTGACATAATAAGAGTGGAAGAAGATGCACACAGGTGGAGTATATCCTATGCAGGAGGGCCAGTCTGAAGGAGATTGGAGACTGTAAAGTGGTGACCGGGGAAAGTGTAGTTAGGCAGCATAGGATGGTGGATTGTAGGATGACATTGGTGATTAAGAAGAGGAGGAGGAGGAGTGTGAGGGCAGCACCAAGGATCAAATGGTGGAAATTGAAAAAGGGTGATTGTGAGGTGAAGTTCAGAGAAGAGTTAAGATGGGCACTGGGTGGCAGTGAAGAGTTACCGAACAGCTGGGTAACTACAGCAGAGCTAGTAGGGGAGATGGCTAGAAATGTGCTTGGTATGACATCTGGACAGAGGAAGGAGGTCAAGGAGACCCGGTGGTGGAATGAGGAAGTACAGGAGAGTATACAGAGGAAGAGGATGGCAAAGAAGAAGTGGGACTGTCAGAGAGATGAAGAAAGTAGACAGGAGTATAAGAAGATGAGGTGCATGGCAAAGAGAGAGGCGGTGAAGGCTGAGGATAAGGTGTATAGAGAGTTGTATGAAAGGTTGGGGACTAAGGAGGGAGAAAAGGACCTCTACATAATTCTGGATAAATAAAATAACATTACCTCTTTCAAGCATGTCCCTGAGATGCAGAGTTATAGTTTAGCAGCATGTTCGCTCAGTGGTCAATATCTTTGTTCCATACGTATGGAGATCAGAGCCCAGTCATGAGATCCAACCAGTCTATGGACCCAGGTACTCCACTTTCTTCCATAAGACATCTTAGTGGTCAGTTTTCTCTTAATTACTTATATATTTTCAATTTACACTGGATATTATGGTCTGGATTGTGGTTTAAATGGTCTGTAATTGACTACTTCATTCACCCAATTAATAAATTAATAAATTTACATTAAATAAAAAAATCATAAAAATTGTGAACTGCATTATGAACATATAAAGTGCAGTAGGTTCAGAAAAATAATTGCCTGTATGAGCAGTAAGCATCTGCATTCATGTGCTGCTCTCTGCGCATCCGGCCGTTACAACATTTGTAATCATGTGCTGCTCTCTGCGCATCCGGCCGTTACAACATTTGTAATCATGTGCTGTTCCCTGTGCATATGGCTGTTACAACATCTGTATTCATGTAGTGTTCTCTTCACATCTGGCCATTACAACATCTGTATTCATTTGGTATTCTCTGCACATCCAGCCATTACAACATCTGTAATCATGTGGTGTTCTCTGCGCATCCAGCTGTTACAGCATCTGCATTAATGTGCTGTTCTCTGCACATTTGGCCGTTATAATATCTGTATTCATGTGCTGTTCTATGCGCATCCAGCCTTTACAACATCTGTATTTATGTGGAGTTCTCTGAGCATCTGGCCATTACAATCCAACTTATCAAATCATTATGTACCATTACAGAACTAACCAGTGAAAACCATTACTGTTACCTAATTCAGGGGTCAGGACGTTGTAAAGGTCAGCTAGTCAGTATATGTGATGGTCGACAACCAATGTACTTAGAGCAGGTCAAAGTGAGAACAGTGAGAAATAGTTAACATTTTATTGTTACTAGGGCCACATCTATGATTCAGTGGACATCTTGCAAATATTTAAATGTTAAAAGTGTTAGTGGCTCAGCAGGTAACACATTTACCTTTTGTACTTGGAAATGAATGGAGTGTGGGTTCTATTCCTACAGCAGGTGTATCAGGCAGATAATGCAGAGGATTAAATCTATGAGCAGTTAATAAGCTACTTCATATAAATCAGAGTTTGATTCCCTCAAGCCTTCATTTACCTACTGTGTGACCCTGAGCAAGTTATTTTATGAGACAGTGCTTAGGGGCAGTTTGGAGTTAGGGCTAGGCTCATTAACAGACTTCTAGACCACAATCCCAGTAACCACCTAAGACACAGTAACATATAATAATCTGAATCTTAAAATTTTGCTTTGGTACTAACAAGTAATAAAGTTTCCCAGAAGTCTTTGACAGCCTCAGGAATATAAACCATCTTGTTTCTCTTCAGATAATGTAGAACTCCATTATCAGCAATGCATGCATGCAGATTTAATAAATGATTAGCTCACTAGAGCAGAAATATTAAAAGTAATATATTTTGTAACTAAGCTACAACATTCAACTATTTCTCAGCATTGTGAAAAAGTTTTGCCTTGTGAAAGTCACATAATGCTGTCAAAGCCACAGTACAATACTTGTTATAATGAATATATATCATTTGTTTTGGAACATTGTGGCAACAAATGTGTGCATAATGTTCTGACCTTTCAAATGATACGAGTTAATCTTTCATACCACCGCAGTATATTTCTCATTCTGACATCAAAAGAGAGATATCAGTGTTTTAAGTTATTTTCTTTGTGACTTGCAGTGACATTGCTTAAAACATAGTGAACCGCTGAGATAGTGCAGAGAGGTGTGGATAACAGTCCATTTTCCATGGAAGTGGACTTGTAGGCCAGCATGTCTGAGAGGCTGTTAAAGAGATTATCAGTTACAGATCTGCACAGCATGATGGTTCACATAGTAGGCACATGAACAAGGTTTTGCGATATGTACCATTACAAACCTCCTGCCTGCTGAGTTATCATCTGATGCATTTGTTATCTATATTATGGGTGACAATTAAGGCAGTATAATCTGGAAAAAAACAGACTATGAACTGAAATCAAGCTGTTATAAGCAAATAACAGGGTTCTTGCTGTAACATCCCATTTCCCAATCATAAAAGGATGAATTTTAAATATACAAGACAGGGCATCATCTTAAACTACTTGCCGGATGCCAGTAAAACTATATTTATTCATCCTGGGCAAAGATAAAGCTATGTTTTTGTTAATTGACTAATTCCTGACTTACTGAGTACAAAGGTACTATTTGCCTTGTGATTATGCCTCCTGCAGCCTGTTCTCCCACCTGCTGCCAAAACTTGTCTGCATTTATATACTCAGGCCCTAGTAGGGTAGCTAACATCTCTGGTTGCATCATGAGGTGAATTTAAAGGAAGGTTTACAAAGCAAACCCCCTTTTTTTGCTGGAGATCTAAATACTTAAAGGTAAATTTCTGGAAAAACAAGCACTATTGTGCAGGGACTGTTTCCAAAGCAAGAAAGAGTTAAAACAGAGAAAGGCAGGACTGACAGGTTTTCAACTAGAAGTCAGCAGAAGAATGTAGAAGTCTTTTGGAGCAGTTGTTTAAGTCCACTCCTACACTTAAAAGATCAGCAGCAATCAGGCAGATACAGATTGTTGTACTCAGACGAAGATGAAACTTGAGAGAAACAGCAGCTAGAAAAAGGCTGGACAGCTGAGAACATTCTACAAGTAATTTAAATAGTGCTTTTAAATACTTGCAGCCACTGGAAAAATAACACATGGAAGTAACTTCTGAACAGAACCTCCTCAGAAGAATGTAAGTGAAGCTGGGGCCATCTACACTGTTCAAAAAGTGCATTTAAGAAAAGTTAAAACTGGCATTTTTTTCAATTATTCTATGGACTAGTAGCCCAACATAATGCATCAGAGATACTTTAGCTACAACTAACACTGGGTAAAACTGCAATCCAGGTTGTAGCCTGCTATAGATCCCTGACCATGTCTCAAGACTACCATTCCACATTCCCAAACACACTGGAAAATATTAAGATACAACCAAGTACTCTTATACTGGGAGACTTTAACTACCCCTCCATTAACTGGGAAAATTACTCATGTACCAAAACACTTGCTCAACGTTTTCTGGAATTCATTAATGCCAATGCTCTGGACCAACTCATTCTTACCCCCACCAGGGGTAGAAACATCCTTGACCTGGTCATTACTAACATGGGTGATCATTGCTCTACAACAGTAATCAACTCCTCCCTGGTCAGATCTGACCACACAACTTCTCCAAAGCCAATTTTGGGCTTCTAAAAACAGAGGTGGCTAACTTCATGACACCCATGCAAATGGAAAATAGGTGCATGACTGCTGAATCATACACCAATGCACTGTATGAGCACATACACAAGTGCATGCAATGGGCCATACCAAACAGAGCCAAGACGCTCTCCTCCAAAAAAAGAAAGCCAATCTGGTGGTCCCCCACCATAAACAAACTCTACAACAGAAGGAAAAAGACTGTTGCAGAAAAGGGTGACATTCCAAAACTGGAAAAACTCCTTTATTAGCCTCAGCAGAAAACTGAGATCCCTTATCAAATCCTCTAAAGCTAGCTATGAAAACAAAATTGCTGCAGATTCTAAAGACAACCACAAGGCATTCTATAGTTATGTGAAGAACCTACATGGCAATACTCAGATCTGCTCTGAGTTACAGCACAATGGCAATACATATACAGAACCAACTGATATTGACAACATATTGGCTGACAGGTTCAGTGCAAACTTTACCCCCTTTTCACCCCCTAAAGGGAATATCACAATACCTGAGGAATACCAAGTCCCTATTATCATGGCTACACAGGTACAAATTGCAGTGTCCAAAGCCAAGAATACAGCTTCCATGGGACCTGATAATATCCCTGGCTGTGTTCTACATGAATTACAAAGTGAACTGGCACCACACCTGAGTACCCTGTTCAATCACAGCCTCATTTCAGGCTTTGTTCCTACCGAATGGCGCACTGTAACAGTCATCCCACTCCACAAAGGGGGAGAGACTACAGACCCTGAGAACTACTGCCCCATTAGCCTGATGAGTCTGATTTGTAAGGCTGTGTATCGCATCATCATGGACCTTATAAATAAGGACATAAGGAATCTCCAAACTCTGGACCCCATGCAGTATGGGTTTGTAAGAGGTAGATCATGCCTGCTCAACCTGATAGACTTCTTTGAGTCTGTCACCAGAGCTGTGGATGACAGCAAGGCAGTTCACACAACCTACCTAGATCTGGCCAAGGCCTTTGACACCCTCCCTCACTCAAGATAGACTCACTAAACTAGGCATAAACCCCTATGTAATAAGATGGGTTGCAAACTGGCCCACTCATAGAACCCACACCGTTAAAGTAGCAGACTCCAATTCTGACTACTGACCAGTTACAAGTGGTGTCCCACAGGGATCAGTCCTAGGTCTTCTCCTGTTTGGCATCTACTTCTCTGAAGCTCAAACCAGCACAAAGGGTCTCAGGCTGAACAAGTTTGATTGCAAACTAGGAGCCATTACTGATTCTCCAACTGATGTAGACATTATACAAAAAGGCCTCACTGACACCAAAGTCTAGTGCCAGAACAACGGCTCATTGTTAAAAAGTGCATTGTCATTCCCTTTGGGAAAAATTCGGTGCCCATGAACTACCACATAGGCAATAGTCCACTAAACACTGAAGGTGTGATAAGAGACCTGGGGACACAGGTTGACAGCAACATCTCCTTTGATAACTACATTGCCACTGTAGTCAGAAAGTCCTTCTATGTGGCACATCTCATTACAACAGGTTTCTCATCCAGGAAGAAAGAGGTCATAATCCCTCTCTACTCGTCCCTCATTAGACCTATTATAGAATACAATGCCCCATTTGGTATGTATCTCACTAGACACCTACAACAACTGGAAAGGCCACAATAATACTTCACTAAGAGGATCTTAGGCCTTAGACACATGCCCTATATGGACAGACTCAAAAAACTCCAGCTATACTCTGTCTCTTATCGCCTACTTAGAGGCAATCTCTGCTTGACCTACAAAGCCATGTCTGACCCAGAGCTGCTTGATATGCTACACCTAAAGAAACCTCAATCTCTCCATGCTAAATGCTCCAGGGACCTTAACCTCATTACCACAATAAACAGAACATGCTGGAGGGACAGGTTCCTAACCCAGAGACTTCCCATACTCTGGAACAAACTTCCCATTCATTTTAAGAAGAGCACTTCACTGGCAGTCTTTAAGAGAAATATTGATGAGTGGGTGGGCAATAGGAAGTTCACCCCGGGGATAACCTCGGTGACCTTGCTTGACAGGGGTACTGGGAACTAACATTCGGCGGCATGATGCCAGAAAATCTTATTGGGCTAGGCTTATAGGGATCCAGGGCCATTAGCCTAGTACACACCTATGAACCTATGCTGACTTTAAAGGTTACTTAACTAGCTATTGCTTACTGTTTAATTTTAATTACATTTATATTATTTTTCTATTTAGATTTGATGGATTAAGACTGTTAGTTTACAATACAAATAAGAGTGTCTTGCAATGTATTTCACTGAAGGATTTCTTTACCCTCATTAAATTGAACCCAAGTGAAAGTTCAGCTGGGTGAAACCAACCAGTAGAAGCTTCATCTGCATTCAAACAAATAAAAAACAGTTTTTGCAAGGGACAAACCCCGGCATCCTTCATGGGGGAGGGGGCAGCTTTATCTACCACATCCCATTACTTATTTGTTCTAAGTTATGGTTGCATAGTTATGGAGAAACCTGAAAAGTCCCAAAGCTCACAATCACTGTAGCCATATTAACTGGAACTCTGCTAGCAGTGACTTTCACTGGCAAGCAGCAAGTAATGAGTTGTAGCATCAGGAAGTGGAGATGACTTCATGCGTTGTAGCATCAGGAAGTGGAGAATGACTTCATAGTTAACCTACAAGTGGTGAGTTGTAGCATCAGGAAGTGGGGAATGACTTCATTGTTAACCTTCAAGTGATGCTTTGTAGCATCAGGAAGTGGGGATGACTTCATAGTTAACCTACAAGTGATGCTTTGTAGCATCAGGAAGTAGAGATGACTTCATGAGTTGTAGGATCAGGAAGTGGCGATGACTTCATAGTTAACCTACAAGTGATGTGTTGTAGCATCACCAAGTGGAGATGACTTCATAGTTAACCTACAGAGGAGATGCTATTGGAGACTAATTTTGATCGCTAAACATCCAACTTTAATTTCTGATTTGAAGCTAGTGTAAAACACTTGAATATATGTCAACATCATCAACAACCTCATCTGTGTGTGAATTTCACATATTCCTTACTACATACAGCAAAAAAGTATGCAATGTGTTGTGCACTATAGGAGAATCATTCCAGTGAACAGACTGCAATATGAGCAAAAACTGCTTTTTGCTTTTTAAATTAATGTACTGCTCAAAATAAATTACTTTTTAGTACTTATAAATTGTCATATATAAAGGGTCTATATCACGTTGTTGAACTCTTAAAAGTTTGAACGTCATATGGTCAACACCATATGATCAAACTTTTAAAAATGTGAACGTTTCAATGGAGATCTCCATAGAGTGCAGAATGGGAAGATTTCCCTTTTCTGTACTGTAGTGCGATCTCGGAGTTGTTATATTTAAAAAGCAGGGGGTGTAGGGGTGCAAGGGGGCTTGCCCCTGCTTAAACCATTCAGGTAGGTTTTTTATTTTGTTTATTTTTTTTATTACATTTTCAAACTTCTAAAAGTTTGATCATATGGTGTCGAACATATGATGTTCGAACTTTTAAAAGTTTGATTATGTAATATAGACACTATATAAATACTGATGTGTATGTCACTAGGCATTGCTCACTGTAGGCATTGTGTGAGATGAGACCTGTGATAGCAGGCAGACTGTCAAAGAAGGTATGAGAGTGGCATTGAACCAACAGAGAGATGGCAACTGTTGATGATCCACCTCAACTCCATGTAGAAAATGGGTAAAAGGGCGTTAATGGTGATGGGTAAGATTTACAGCCATTAATAAAGCTTATTAATAAAACATTAAGCATCAACTGTATTTAGCAACAACCTGATAACATTAAAGATAATGTTTCGTCTCACTGTCACGGCACCCATGTTAACAATTCACAACCTGTGACTCTTTCCACTTCCCTGCAAAAGTCTCCAAAACACCTGACATTTTACTTCAAGAAATCACATCACAAGTCCTAAGTCTTTTATTTAAATTTGACTACAAATATAAACATGAATTTCACACAATTTGCTCCAGAATCATAAAACCTGGTAATCATGCCCGTACTGCGCATTTTGTTTGCATTTATAAGCTGCATGATACAACAAAACTATAACCATTCATTCATTATTCCGCTATCTGAAGTCCTACCCCCTTCCAATGCAGCTTACCTTTGATGCATTGCAAAACATTTTGCCCAGTAAAATTCTGTAAAGAATAATTTATGATAAAATTTTAGATCACCATATCAGATAAGATATCTTATCAAACAAATAGTACCGATTTCACCCACATTGCAGTATGGTTACCAGCCAGATTCACAATAAAACAGCTAATGGCATGCCTATCATTGCCATTCTTCTAGACATGGCATGTGGTTTTGAGAGAGTGAGACATACCAGACCTCAATTTATTTATTGGCATTTATTTACCAAGAAAGTCAGACTAAGCAGTGAAATTTTTCAGAGGCTGGCGATAAAAGCACCATTATACAGACATCATGGACATCATTTACATTGTTTCGTAATTTATAGTCAGTTTCATTAATGAGCAGCAGTTCTATTATTCAGAAATCCATGTTATCAGCTACTCTGTTTCATCATTTACAGTCAGTTTCATTAATGAGCAGCAGTTCTATTATTCAGACATCCTTGTCATCAGTTACATTGTTTCATCATTTACAGTCAGTTTCATTCATGAGCAGCAGTTCTATTATTCAGACATCATTGTAATCAGTTACATTGTTTCATCATTCAAAGTCAGTTTCAATCATGAGCAGCAGTTCTATTATTCAGACATCCATGTCATCAGTTACTTTGTTTCATCATTTACAGTCAGTTTCATTTATAAACAGCAGTTCTATTATTCAGACATCCATCTCATCAGCTACATTGTTTCATCATTTGCATTTAGTTTCATTAATGGGCAGCAGTTCT
Organism: Protopterus annectens; assembly: GCF_019279795.1. Lineage (NCBI taxonomy): Eukaryota > Metazoa > Chordata > Ceratodontiformes > Protopteridae > Protopterus > Protopterus annectens. Next base: position 1,023,593,214 of record NC_056737.1, read on the forward strand.
ATTATTCAGACATCCTTGTCATCAGTTACATTGTTTCATCATTTACAGTCAGTTTTATTCATGCACAACAGTGCTATCATTCAGACATCCTTGTCACCAGTTACATTGTTTCATCATTTATAGTCAGTTTCATTAATGAGTAGCAGTTCTATTATTCAGACATCCTTGTCATCAGTTACATTGTTTCCTCATTTATAGTCAGTTTCATTCATGCACAGCAGTGCTATTATTCAGACACCCTTGTCATCAGTTACATTGTTTCATCATTTATGGTCAGTTTCATTAATGAGCAGCAGTTCTATTATTCAGACATCCTTGTCAACAGTTACACTGTTTCATCATTTACAGTCAGTTTCATTAATGAGCAGCAGTTCTATTATTCAGACATCCTTGTCATCAGTTACATTGTTTCATCATTTATAGTCAGATTCATTCATGAGTAGCAGTTCTATTATTCAGACATCCTTGTCATCAGTTACAGTGTTTCATCATTTAGTCAGTTTTATTCATGAGCAGGAATTCTATTATTCAGACATCCTTCTCATCAGCTACATTGTTTCATCATTTGCATTCAGTTTCATTAATGGGCAGCAGTTCTATTATTCAGACATCCTTGTCATCAATTACATTGTTTCATCAATTATAGTCAGTTTTATTCATAAGCAGCAGTGCTATTATTCAGACATCTTTGTCATCAGTTACATTGTTTCATCATTTACAGTCAGTTTCATTAATGAGCAGCAGTTCTATTATTCAGACATCCTTGTCATCAGTTACATTGTTTTATAATTTGTAATCAGTTTCATTCATGCACAGCAGTGCTATTATTCAGACATCCTTGGCATCAGTTACATCGTTTCATCATTTATAGTCAGTTTCATTAATTAGCAGCAGTTCTATTATTCAGACATCCTTGTCATCAGTTACATTATTTTATCATTTACAGTCAGTTTCTTTAATCAGCAGCAGATCTATTATTCAGACATCCTTGTCATCAGTTACATTGTTTCATCATTTACAGTCAGATTCATTCATGAGTAGCAGTTCTATTATTCAGACATCTTTGTCATCAGTTACATTGTTTCATCATTTATTCAGTTTTATTCATGAGCAGGAGTTCTATTATTCAGACATCCTTGTCATCAGTTACATTGTTTCATCATTGAGTCAGTTTCATTCATGAGCCGCAGTTCTATTATTCAGAAATCCTTGTCATCAGTTACATTGTTTCATCATTTACAGTCAGTTTCATTCATAAGCAGCAGTTCTATTATTTAGACATCCATGTCATCAGTTACATTGTTTCATCATTTACAGTCAGTTTCATTAATGAGCAGCAGTTCTGTTATTGAGACATTGCTGTCATCAGTTACATTCTTTCATCATTTGGTCAGTTTTATTTATGAGCAGGAGTTCTATTATTCGACATCCTTGTCATCAGTTACATTGTTTCATCATTTACAGTCAGATTCATTCATGAGTAGCAGTTCTATTATCCAGACATCTTTGTCATCAGTTACATTGTTTCATCATTTAGTCAGTTTTATTCATGAGCAGGAGTTCTATTATTCAGACATCCTTGTCATCAGTTACATTGTTTCATCATTTACAGTCAGTTTCATTCGTAAGCAGCAGTTCATTATTTAGACACCCTTGTCATCAGTTACATTGTTTCATGATTTACAGTCAGTTCCATTCATGAGCAGCAGTTCTATAATTCAGACATCCTTGTCATCAGTTACATTGTTTCATCATTTACAGTCAGTTTCATTCATGAGCAGCAGTTTTTTTATTCAGACATCTTAGTCATCAGTTACAATGTTTCATCTTTTACAGTTTCATTATGGAGTAGCAGTTCTATTATTTAGACATCCTTGTCTTCAGTTACATTGCTTCATCATTTACAGTCAATTTCATTAATGAGATGCAGTTCTATTATTCAAACATCCTTGTCATCAGTTACATTGTTTCATCATTTACAGTCAGTTTCATTAATGAGTAGGAGTTCTATTATTCAGACACCCTTGTCATCAGTTACATTGTTTCATGATTTACAGTCAGTTCCATTCATGAGCAGCAGTTCTATAATTCAGACATCCTTGTCATCAGTTACATTGTTTCATCATTTACAGTCAGTTTCATTCATGAGCAGCAGTTTTTTTATTCAGACATCTTAGTCATCAGTTACAATGTTTCATCTTTTACAGTTTCATTATGGAGTAGCAGTTCTATTATTTAGACATCCTTGTCTTCAGTTACATTGCTTCATCATTTACAGTCAATTTCATTAATGAGATGCAGTTCTATTATTCAAACATCCTTGTCATCAGTTACATTGTTTCATCATTTACAGTCAGTTTCATTAATGAGTAGGAGTTCTATTATTCAGACATCCCTGTCATCAGTTACATTGTTTCATCCTTTACAGTCAATTTCATTAATGAGCAGCAGTTCTATTATTCAGACATCATTGGCATCAGTTACATTGTTTCATCATTTATAGTCAGTTTCATTAATGAGCAGCAGTTCCAGTATTCAGACATTCTTGCCATACATTATATTGTTTCATCATTTACAGTCAGTTTCATTAATCAGCAGCAGTTCTATTATTCAGACATGTTTGTCATCAGTTACATTGTTTCATCATTTACAGTCAATTTCATTAATGAGCAGCAGCTCTATTATTCAGACATCCTCTACATCAGTTACATTGTTTCATCATTTACTGTCAGTTTCATTAATGAACAGCAGTTCTGTTATTCAGACATCCTTATCATCAGTTACATAGTTTTATCATTTACAGTCAGTTTCATTCATGAGCATCAGGTGTATTATTCAGACATCCTTGTCATCAATTACATTGTTTCATCATTTACAGTCAGTTTCTTTCATGGGCAGCAGCTCTGTTATTCAGACATCCTTGTCATCATTTGCATTGTGCATCATTTAAAATCAGTTTCATTCATGAGCAGAAGTTCTATTATTCAGACATTCTTGTCATCAGTTGCTTTGTTTCATCATTTACAGTCAGGTTCATTAATGAGTAGCAGTTCTATTATTCAGACATCCTTGTCATCAGTTACATTGTTTCCTCATTTTCAGTCAGTTTCATTAATGAGTAGCAGTTCTATTATTCAGACATCCTTGTCATTAGTTACATTGTTTCATCATTTACAGTTTCATTAGTGAGTAACAGTTACATTATTCAGACATCCTTGTCACCAGTTACACTGTTTCATCATTTACAGTCAGTTTCATTCATGAACAGCAGTTCTATTATTCAGACATCCTTGTCATCAGTTACATTGTTTCTTCTTTTAAAGTCAGTTTCATTCATGGACAGCAGTTTTTTTTATTCAGACATCCTAGGCATCAGTTACATTGTTTCATCATTTACAGTTAGTTTCATTAATGAGCAGCAGTTCCACTATTCAGGGACTTTTGTCATCAATTACATTGTTTCATTTACAGTCAGTTTCATTAATGAGCAGCAGTTCTATTATTCAGACACCCTTGTCTTCAGTTACATTGTTTCATCATTTACAGTCAATTCCATTCATGAGCAGCAGTTTTTTATTCAGAAATTCTTTTCATCAGTTACATTGTTTCATCATTTGCAGTCAGTTTCATTAATGAGCAGCAGATCTATTATCCAGACTCCATGTCATCAGTTACATTGTTTCATAATTTAAAGTTTCATTAAAGAGTAAAAGTTTATTATTCAGACATCCTTGTCATCAGTTACATTATTTCATCATTTACAGCCAGTTTCATTAATTAGCAGCAGTTCTGGTATTCAGACATCCTTGTCATCAGTTACATTGTTTCATCATTTACAGTTTCATTAATGAGTAACTGTTCTATTATTCAGACAACCTTGTCATCAGTTACATTGTTTCATCATTTACAATCAGTTTAATTAATGAACAGCAGTTTTATTTTTCAAACATCCTTGTCATCAGTTACATTGTTTCATCATTTACAGTCAGTTTCATTCATGAGCAGCAGTTCTATTATTCAGACATCCTTGTCATCAGTTACACTGTTTCATCATTTAAAGCCAGTTCCGTTCATGAGCAACAGTTCTATTATTCATAAATCCTCGACATCAGTTACATTGTTTCATCATTTACAGTCTGTTTCATTAATGAGCAGCAGTTCAGTTATTCAGACATCCTTGTCATCAGTTACATTGTTTCATCATTTACAGTCAGTTTTATTCATGTGCATCAGTGCTGTTATTCAGACATCCTTGTCATCAGTTACATTGTTTCATCATTTACAGCCAGGTTCATTCATGCGCAGCAGTGCTGTTATTCAGACATGCTTGTCATCAGTTACATTGCTTCATCATTTATAGTCAGTTTCATTCATGCGCAGCAGTGCTGTTATTCAGTCATCCTTGTCATTAGTTACATTGTTTCATCATTTATAGTCAGTTTCATTAATGAGCAGCAGTTCTATTATTCAGACATCCTTGTCATCAGTTACATTGTTTCATCATTTGCAGTCAGTTTCATTAATGAGCAGCAGTTTTATTATTCAGACATCCTTGTCATCAGTTACATTGTTTCATCATTTACAGTCAGATTCATTCATGAGTAGCAGTTCTATTATTCAGACATCCTTGTCATCAGTTACATTGTTTCATCATTTAGTCAGTTTTATTCATGAGCAGGAGTTCTATTATTCGGACATCCTTGTCATCAGTTACATTGTTTCATCATTTAGTCAGTTTCATTCATGAGCTGCAGTTCTTTTATTCAAAAATCCTTGTCATCAGTTACATTGTTTCATCATTTACAGTCAGTTTCATTCATGAGCAGCATTTCTGTTATTCAGACATCCATGTCATCAGTTACATTGTTTCATCATTTACAGCCTGTTTCATTCATGAGCTACAGTTCTATTATTCAGACATCCTTATCATCAGTAACACTGTTTCATCATTTACAGTCAGTTTCATTAATGAGGTGCAGTTCTATTATTCAGACATCCTTGTCATCAGTTACATTGTTTCACCATTTACAGTCAGTTTCATTCGTGAGCAGCTGTTCTATTATTCAGACATCCTTGTCATCAGTTACATTGTTTCCTCATTTACAGTTTCATTAATGAGTAACAGTTTTATTATTCGGACATCCTTGTCTTCAGTTACATCATTTACAGTCAGTTTCATTAATGAGCAGAAGTTCTGCTACTGAGACATCGTTGTCATCCGTTACATTGTTTCATCATTTACAGTCAGTTTCATTCATGAGCTACAGTCCTAATATTCAGACATCCTTGTCATCAGTTTATTTATTTATTTTACATTTGTTGATCGGGCTAGTCTCTCTGGATATATGTCCATTTTCAGTAGAGGCCCGGGGAGAAAAGCTCCAGGATATAACATACAATGTAAGAAAAAGCATAGAGACAGACCTATGCAGCAATAATGATGACATCAAAAACAGTTTTAAACAGCTATAATTATAACAGAGAGTTATATTATAAGAAGAATAAAAAAAATTTATTTTTTTTTTGAACAAATCTTAGTAGGTCTTAGTGTGATAGTACACTTATATAATTTATATGAGAGAAAAGGATATTAAGGTATTTTAAGAAGTTTAGTATTTAGAGAAGGTAGAAGGTCAGAGGTCAGAGACAAGAAAATGTTAGTCAGGGTTACAACAGGAGCAAAACCAGTGGTTATTGAAGTAGTGTTTTAGATGTCTTTTAAAAAGTGGAAGAGAGGTCTGGGATGTAAGATCAGGTGGTAATTGATTCCATACTTTTACAACAGAGTTGGAGAACAAGGAATCACCTGCTAAGTTTTTAGATTTAGTTATATTCATAAGGATTTTGTTTGAGGATCGTAAATTTTTGAGATTGCTATATGGTGTAATAAAGCTAGAGAGTATGGGGGTATTGTTGGGCTGATTAAGGGCCTTGTGAGTTATTGAGAGTTGATGAAATTGTATCAGATTTGGAAGTTCAAGCCAGCCTATTTTTTTAGATTAAGACTGTGATGAGTTCTATAAGGGGAGCTAGTAGCAAATCTGGCAATGTTATTATAGGATATAGCTAGTTTGTTGAGGTTCTTTTTGGAGAGGTTATTGTAGATGGGAGATGCATAAAGAAGGGTTGAGAGTAAATGAGTTCTAGCTATAGTGGATTTAGCTAATGGTGTTAGATGTGGTTTTATTCTATAGAGGGATCCTAATTTTCTGTTGACTACTTTTATTGTGGTATTTATGTGTGGGTCAAAGTTGAGGTTATTGTCAATTGTGACTCCTAAGAGTTTAGTGGTCAGCTCAGGGGAAATAAGGGTGCCATTATCAGATGTGAGGAGACAAAAGAGTAGAGTTTCAAGGAGAACAATCTGTTAAGTGGGTGAGTTCAACAGGTAAGTCACAAGTGAGAAAGGGTGGGAGAAGGATTGTGAGACTAGCTGGAGGTTAGAAAGGATAGCAATAGAACAAAAGTGTAGGAGACAGTATGAGAGGGAGAAAGAGTGAGTTAAGGAGAAGCAATGACTAAGAGAGTGGAAAATAAAGGTATGGTATAGCAGATGAGTGTAGGAATAGAATTGCAGATAGTTAGAGAAGTGGCACCATTTAGTGTGCAGTCACTAAACAGCTTTGAAGATACACTTACAGGGAGTCTGGCAATGGCGATATGGGGTATATTACTACCTGAGAGGGAGAAAGAAGTTGGCTGTAGGGGAAAGTTAAAGAGCTTAGAGAATTAGTGGTTTGATAGACTGGCAGTTACATTATTTCATCATTTACAGTCAGTTTCTTTCATGGGCAGCAGCTCTGTTATTCAGACATCCTTGTCATCATTTGCATTGTGTCATCATTTAAAATTAGTTTCATTCATGAGCAGAAGTTCTATTATTCAGACATCCTTGTCATCAGTTGCTTTGTTTCATCATTTACAGTCAGGTTCAATAATGAGCAGCAGTTCTATTATTCAGACATCCTTGTCATCAGTTACATTATTTCATCATTGGAAGTCAGTTTCATTAATGAGCAGCAGTTCTATTTTTCAGACATCCTTGTCATCTGTTACATTGTTTCATCATTTGCAGTCAGTTTCATTAATGATCAGCATTTCAATTATTTAGACATCCTTGTCATCAGTTACATTGTTTTGTCATTTACAGTCAGTTTCATTCATGAGCAGCAGTTCTATTATTCAGACATCCTTGTCATCAGTTACATTGTTTCATCATTTACAGTCAGTTTCATTCATGAGCTACAGTCCTGTTATTCAGACACCCATGTAATCATATACATTGTTTCATAATTTACAGTCAGTTTCATTAAGCAGCAGTTCTATTATTAAAACATCCTTGTTATCATTTATATTATTTTATCATTAAAAGTCAGTTTCATTCATGACCAGTAGTTCTATTATTCAGACACTCTTGTAATCAGTTACATTGTTTCCTCATTTTCAGTCAGTTTCATTAATGAGTAGCAGTTCTATTATTCAGATATCCTTAGTTACATTGTTTCATTGTTTACAGTACATTGGATTTTTTTTCATTCAGTTTATT
>NC_056737.1:1023601259-1023655463 GCF_019279795.1 Protopterus annectens
CCCCCCCCCCCCCCCCCCCCCCCCCCCCCCCCCCCCCCCCCCCCCCCCCTCCCCCCCCCCCCGCCCCCCCCCCCCCCCCCCCCCCCCCCCCCCCCCCCCCCCCCCCCCCCCCCCCCACACAAAAAAAAAAAAAAAAAAAAAAAAAAAAAAAAAAAAAAAAAAAAAAAAAAAAAAAAAAAAAAAAAAAAACAAAAAAAAAAAAAAAACCTGCTGGTATCATGCACACCAGTGGTGTAATGTCACTGCATGCCTTACACAATATGTCTGCAACCTCCTGATATCATGCACACCAGTGGTGTAACATCGCTGTATGCCTTACACAATATGGCTGCAACCTGCTGGTATCATGCACACCAGTGGTGTAACGTCACTGCATGCCTTACACAATATGGCTGCAACCTGCTGGTATCATGCACACCAGTGGTGTAATGTCACTGCATGCCTTACACAATATGGCTGCAACCTGCTGGTATCATGCACACCAGTGGTGTAACATCACTGCATGCCTTACGCAATATGGCTGCAACCTGCTGGTATCATGCACACCAGTGGTGTAACATCACTGCATGCCTTACACAATATGGCTGCAACCTGCTGGTATCATGCACACCAGTGGTGTAATGTCACTGCATGCCTTACACAATATGGCTGCAACCTGCTGGTATCATGCACACCAGTGGTGTAACATCACTGCATGCCTTACACAATATGGCTGCAACCTGCTGGTATCATGCACACCAGTGGTGTAATGTCACTGCATGCCTTACACAATATACATTGTAACGTCACTGCATGCCTTACACAATATGGCTGCAACCTGCTGGAATCATGCACACCAGTGGTGTAACATCACTGCATGCCTTACACAATATGGCTGCAACCTGCTGGTATCATGCACACCAGTGGTGTAACATCACTGTATGCCTTACACAATATGGCTGCAACCTGCTGGTATCATGCACACCAGTGGTGTAACATCACTGCATGCCTTACACAATATGGATACAACCTGATGGTATAATGCACACCAGTGGTGTAATGTCACTGCATGCTTTACACAATACGGCTCCAACATCTGGTGTCATCCGCACCAGTGGGGTAATGTCAGAGCATGCCTTACACAATATAGGTTGTAACGTCACTGTATGCCTTACGCAATATACATTGTAAAATCACTGTATGCCTTACACAATATACGTTGTAATGTCACTGTATTTGTTAAACAATATAGGTTGTAACGTCACTGTATGTCTTGCACAGTATATGTTGCAACGTCACTGGATGTCTTACACAATATAAGTTGGAACGTCACTGTGTGCCTTACACAATATGGCTGCATCCTGCTGGTGTCATGCACACCAGTGGTGTAACGTCACTGCATGCCTCACACAATATAGGTTGTAATGCCACTGTATGCCTTACACAATACAGATTGTAACATCACTGCATGCTCTACACAATATAGGTTGTAATACCACTATATGCCTTACATAATATAGGTTGTAACATCACTGCAAGCCTTACACAATATAGGTTGTGACATCCCTGTATGCCTTACACAATATGGCTGCAACCTTCTGGTATCATACACACCAGTGGTGTAACGTCACTGCATGCCTTACACAATATAGGTTATAACGTCACTGTATGCCTTACACAATATAGGTTGTAACGTCACTGTATGCCATACACAATATGGCTGCAACCTGCAGGTATCATGCACACCAGTGGTGTAATGTCTCTGCATGCCTTACACAATATAGGTTGTAACATCACTGTATGCCTTACACAATACAGGTTGTAACATCACTTCATGCCTTACAAAATATAGGTTGTAATGTCCCTGCATGCCTTACACAATATGGATGCAACCTGCTGGTATCATGCACACCAGTGGTGTAACCTCACTGCATGCCTTACACAATATGGCTGCAACCTGCTGGTATCATGCACACCAGTGGTGTAATGTCACTGCATGCCTTACACAATATGGCTGCAACCTGCTGGTATCATGCACACCAGTGGTGTAACCTCACTGCATGCCTTTCACAATATACGTTGTAACATCACTGCATGCCTTACACATTATGGCTGCAATCTGTTGGTATCATGCACACCAGTGGTGTAATGTCACTTCATGCCTTACACAAAATACATTGTAACGTCACTGCATGCCTTACACAATATGGTTGCAACCTGCTGGTATCATGCACTCCAGTGGTGTAACGTCACTGCATGCCTTACACAATTTGGCTGCAACTTGCTGGTATCATGCACACCAGTGGTGTAATGTCACTGCATGCCTTACACAATATGGCTGCAACCTGCTGGTATCATGCACACCAGTGGTGTAACATCACTGCATGCCTTACACAATATGTTGTAACATCACTGCATGCCTTAGACAATATGGCTGCAACCTGCTGGTATCATGCACACCAGTGGTGTAATGTCACTGCATGCCTTACACAATATATGTTGTAACATCACTGCATGCCTTACACAATATGGCTGCAACCTGCTGGTATCATGCACACCAGTGGTGTAACGTCACTGCATGCCTTACACAATATGGCTGCAACCTGCTGGTATCATGCACACCAGTGGTGTAACGTCACTGCATGCCTTACACAATATGGCTGCAACCTCCTGGTATCATGCACACCAGTGGTGTAACATCACTGCATGCCTTACACAATATGGCTGCAACCTGCTGGTATCATGCACACCAGTGGTGTAACATCACTGCATGCCGTACACAATATGGCTGCAACCAGTCGGTATCATGCACACCAGTGGTGTAACATCACTGCATGCCTTACACAATATGGCTGCAACCTGCTGGTATCATGCACACCAGTGGTGTAATATCACTGCATATCTTACACACTATGGCTGCAACCTGCTCGTATCGTGCACACCAGTGGTGTAACATCACTGCATGCCTTGCACAAAATACATTGTAACGTCACTGCATCCCTTACACAATATGGCTGCAACCTGCTGTTGTCATGCACACCAGTGGTGTAACGTCACTGCATGCCTTACACAATATGGCTGCAACCTGTCGGTATCATGCACACCAGTGGTGTCACTGCATGCCTTACACAATATGGTGTAACGTCACTGCATGCCTTACACAATATATGTTGTAATGTCACTGCTTGCCATACACAATATGGCTGCAACCTGCTGGTATCATGCACACCAGTGGTGTAACATCACTGCATGCCTTACACAATATGGCTGCAACCTGCTGGTATCATGCACACCAGTGGTGTAACATCACTGCATGCCTTACACAATATACGTTGTAATGTCACTGCATGCCTTACACAATATACATGGTAACATCACTGCATGCCTTACACAATATAGCTGCAACCAGCTGGTATCATGCACAGCAGTGTTGTAACGTCACTGCATGCCTTACTAAAACAATGCATGCCTTACACAATATGGTTGCAACCTGCTGGTATCATGCACACCAGTGGTGTAACATCACTGCATGCCTTACACAATATGGCTGTAACGTCACTGCATGCCTTACTGAATGTACGTTGTAACATCACTGCATGCCTTACACAATATGGCTGCAACCTGCTGGTATCATGCACACCAGTGGAGTAATGTCACTGCATGCCTTACACAGTATGGCTGCAACCTGCTGGTATCATGCACACCAGTGGTGTAACATCACTGCATGCCTTACACAATATGGCTGCAACCTGCTGGTATCATGCACACCAGTGGTGTAATATCACTGCATGCTTTACACAATAACGCTGCATCCTGCTGGTATCGTGCACACCAGTGGTGTAATGTCGCTGCATGCCTTACACTGCATGCCTTACACAATATGGCTGCAACCTGTTGGTATCCTGCACACCAGTGGTGTAATGCCACTGCATGCCTTACACAATATACATTGTAATATCACTGCATGCCTTACACAGTATACATTGTAACATTACTGCATGCCTTACACAATATGGCTGCAACCTGCTGGTATCATGCACACCAGTGGTGTAACGTCACTGCATGCCTTACACAATATGGCTGCAACCTGCTGGTATCATGCACACCAGTGGTGTAACATCACTGCATGCCTTACACAATATGGCTGCAACCTGCTGGTATCATGCACACCAGTGGTGTAATGTCACTGCATGCCTTACACAATATACATTGTAACATCACTGCATGCCTTACACAATATGGCTGCAACCTGCTGGTATCATGCACACCAGTGGTGTAATGTCACTGCATGCCTTACACAATATGGCTGCAACCTGCTGGTATCATGCACACCAGTGGTGTAATGTCACTGCATGCCTTACACAATATGGCTGCAACCTGCTGGTATCATGCACACCAGTGGTGTAACATCACTGCATGCCTTACACAATATGGCTGCAACCTGCTGGTATCATGCACACCAGTGGTGTAACATCACTGCATGCCTTACACAATATGGCTGCAACCTGCTGGTATCATGCACACCAGTGGTGTAATGTCACTGCATGCCTTACACAATATAGGTTGTAATGTCACTGCATGCCTTACACAATATACTTTGTAACATCACTGCATGCCTTACACAATATGGCTGCAACCTGCTGGTATCATGCACACCAGTGGTGTAATGTCTCTGCATGCCTTATACAATATAGGTTGTAACGTCACTCTATGTCTTACACAATACAGGTTGTAACATCACTGCATGCCTTACACAACATGGCTGCAACTTGCTGGTATCATGCACACCAGTGGTGTAATGTCACTGCATGCCTTACACAATATGGCTGCAACCTGCTGGTATCATGCACACCAGTGGTGTAACATCACTGCATGCCTTACACAATATGGCTGCAACCTGCTGGTATCATGCACACCAGTGGTGTAATGTCACTGCATGCCTTACACAATATAGGTTGTAACATCACTGCATGCCTTACACAATATGGCTGCAACCTGCTGGTATCATGCACACCAGTGGTGTAATGTCACTGCATATCTTACACAATATGGCTGCAACCTGAAGGTATCATGCACACCAGTGGTGTAACATCACTGCATGCCTTACACAATATGGCTGCAACCTGCTGGTATCATGCACACCAGTGGTGCAACTTCACTGCATGCCTTACACAATATGGCTGCAACCTGCTGGTATCATGCACACCAGTGGTGTAATGTCCCTGCATGCCTTACACAATATGGCTGCAACCTGCTGGTATCATGCACACCACTGGTGTAACATCACTGCATGCCTTACACAATATGGCTGCAACCTGCTGGTATCATGCACACCAGTGGTGTAATGTCACTGCATGCCTTACACAATATGGCTGCAACCTGCTGGTATCATGCACACCAGTGGTGTAACCTCACTGCATGCATTTCACAATATACGTTGTAACATCACTGCATGCCTTACACATTATGGCTGCAATCTGTTGGTATCATGCACACCAGTGGTGTAACGTCACTTCATGCCTTACACAAAATATGTTGTAACATTACTGCATGCCTTACACAATATGGCTGCAACCTGCTGGTATCATGCACTCCAGTGGTGTAACGCCACTGCATGCCTTACACAATTTGGCTGCAACTTGCTGGTATCATACACACCAGTGGTGTAATGTCACTACATATCTTACACAATATGGTTGAAACCTGCTGTTATCATGCACACCATTGGTGTAACATCACTGTATGCCTTACACAATATGGCTGCAACCTGCTGGTATCATGCACACCAGTGGTGTAACGTAACTGCTTGTCTTACACAATATGGCTGGAACTTGCTGGTAGCATGCACACCAGTGGTGTAACATCACTGCATGCCTTACACAATATGGCTGCAACCTGCTGGTATCATGCACACCAATGGTGTAATGTCAGTGCATGCTTTACACAATATGGCTGCAACTTTCTGGTAAAATGCACACCAGTGGTGTAACATCACTGCATGCCTTACACAATATACGTTGTAACATCACTGCATGCCTTACATGATATGGCTGCAACCTGCTGGTGTCATGCACACCAGTGGTGTAACGTCTCTGCTTACCTTACACAATATGGCTGCAATCTGCCGGTATCATGCACACCAGTTTTGTAACGTCACTGCATGCCTTACACAATATACGTTGTAACGTCATTGCATGCCTTACACAATATATGTTGTAATGTCACTGCATGCCATACACAATATGGCTGCAACCTGCTGGTGTCATGCACACCAGTGGTGTAACGTCACTGCATGCCTTACACAATATGCCGGCAACCTGCTGGTATCATGCACTCCAGTGGTGTAGCATCACTGCATGCCTTACACAATATACGTTGTAATGTCACTGCATGCCTTACACAATATACATGGTAACGTCACTACATGCCTTACACAATATAGCTGCAACTTGCTGGTATCATGCACACAAGTTTTGTAACGTCACTGTCACCGCATGCCTTACACAATATGGCTGCAACCTGCTGGTATCATGCACTCCAGTGGTGTAACATCACTACATGCCTTACACAATATACGTTGTAATGTCACTGCATGCCTTGCACAATATACATGGTAACGTCACTGCATGCCTTACACAATATAGCTGCAACCTGCTGGTATCATGCACAGCAGTGGAGTAATGTCACTGCATGCCTTACACAGTATGGCAACAACCTGCTGGTATCATGCACACCAGTGGTGTAACGTCACTACATGCCTTACACAATATGGCTGCAACCTGCTAGTATCATGCACACCAGTGGTGTAACATCACTGTATGCTTTACACAATAGGGCTGCAACCTGTTGGTATCATGCACACCAGTGGTGTAATGTCACTCCATGTCTTACACAATATATATATTGTAACATCACTGTATGCCTTACACAATAGGGCTGCAACCTGCTGGTATCATGCGCACCAGTGGTGTAATGTCACTGCATGTCTTACACAATATACATTGTAATATCACTGCATGCCTTACACAGTATACATTGTAACATTACTGCATGCCTTACACAATATGGCTGCAACCTGCTGGTATCATGCACTCCAGTGGTGTAACGCCACTGCATGCCTTACACAATATGGCTGCACCCAGCTGGTATCATGCACACCAGTGGTGTAACATCACTGCATGCCTTACACAATATGGCTGCAACCAGCTGGTATCATGCACACCAGTGCTGTAATGTTATTGCATGCCTTACACAATATATTTTGTAACGTCACTGCATGCCTTACACAATATGGCTGCAACCTCCTGGTATCATGCACACCAGTGGTGTAATGTCACTGCATGCTTTACACAATACCGCTGCAACCTGCTGGTATCATGCACACCATTTGTGTAATATCACTGCATGCCTTACACAGTATGGCAACAACCTGCTGGTATCATGCACACCAGTGGTGTAACGTCACTACATGCCTTACACAATATGGCTGCAACCTGCTAATATCATGCACACCAGTGGTGTAACATCACTGTATGCTTTACACAATAGGGCTGCAACCTGCTGGTATCATGCGCACCAGTGGTGTAATGTCACTGCATGTCTTACACAATATACATTGTAATATCACTGCATGTCTTACACAATATACATTGTAACATCACTGTATGCCTTACACAATAGGGCTGCAACCTGCTGGTATCATGCACACCAGTGGTGTAATGTCACTGCATGCCTTACACAATATACATTGTAATATCACTGCATGCCTTACACAGTATACATTGTAACATTACTGCATGCCTTACACAATATGGCTGCAACCTGCTGGTATCATGCACTCCAGTGGTGTAACGCCACTGCATGCCTTACACAATATGGCTGCAACCTGCTGGTATCATGCACACCAGTGGTGTAACATCACTGCATGCCTTACACAATATGGCTGCAACCTGCTGGTATCATGCACACCAGTGTTATAATGTCATTGCATGCCTTACACAATATATTTTTTAATGGCACTGCATTCCTTACACAATATGGCTGCAACCTGCTGGTATCATGCACACCAGTGGTGTAATGTCACTGCATGCCTTACACAATATGGCTGCAACCTGCTGGTATCATGCACACCAGTGGTGTAATGTCACTGCATGCCTTACACAATATGGCTGCAACCTGCTAGTATCATGCACACCAGTGGTGTAATATCACTGCATGCCTTACACAATATGGCTGCAACCTGCTGGTATCATGCACACCAGTGGTGTAACGTCACTGCATGCCTTACACAATATGGCTGCAACCTGCTGGCATCATACACAGCAGTGGTGTAACGTCACTGCATGCATTACACAATATATGTTGTAACAGCACTGCATGCCTTACACAACATGGTTGCAACAAGCTGGTATCATGCACAACAGTGGTGTAACTCAACTGTATGCCTTACACAATATACGTTGTAACATCACTGCATGCCTTAGACAACATGGCTGCAACCTTCTGGTATCATACACACTAGTGGAGTAATGTCACTGCATGCCTTACACAGTATGGCTGCAACCTGCTGGTATCATGCAGACCAGTGGTGTAACATCGCTGCATGCCTTACACAATATGGCTGCAACCTGCTAGTATCATGCACAGCAGTGATGTAACATCACTGTATGCCTTACACAATATGCCTGCAACCTGCTGGTATCATGCACACCAGTGGTGTAATGTCACTGCATGCCTAACACAATATGGCTGCAACCTGCTGGTATCATGCACACCAGTGGTGTAACATCACTGCATGCCTTACACAATATGGCTGCAACCTGCTGGTATCATGCACACCAGTGGTGTAACGTCACTGCATGCCTTACACAATATGGCTGCAACCTGCTGGTATCATGCACACCAGTGGTGTAATGTCACTGCATGCCTTACACAATATGGCTGCAACCTGCTGGTATCATGCACACCAGTGGTGTAACATCACTGCATGCCTTACACAATATGGCTGCAACCTCCTGGTATCATGCACACCAGTGGTGTAATGTCACTGCATGCCTTACACAATATGGCTGCAACCTGCTGGTATCATGCACACCAGTGTTCAAATGTCACAGCATGCCTTACACAATATGGCTGCAACCTGCTGGTATCATGCACACCAGTGGTGTAACTTCAATGCATGCCTTACACAATATGGCTGCAACCTGCTGGTATCATGCACACCAGTGGTCTAATGTCACTGCAAGCAATACACAATATGGCTGCAACCTGCTGGCATCATGCACACAAGTGGTAGAACGTCACTGCATGCATTATACATGGCTGCAACCTCTTGGTATCATGCACACCAGTGGTGTAATGTCACTGCATGCCTTACACAATATGGCTGCAACCTCTTGGTTTCATGCACACCAGTGGTGTAACACAACTGTATGCCTTACACAATATGCATTGTAACATCACTGTGTGCCTTACACAATATGCCTGCAACCTGCTGGTATCATGCACACCAGTGGAGTAACGTCACTGCATGCCTTACACAATAAACATTGTAATGTCACTGCATGCCTTACACAATATGGCTGCAACCTGCAAGAATCATGCACACCAGTGGTGTAATGTCACTGCATGCCTTACACAATATGGCTGCAACCTGCTTGTATCATGCACACCAGTGGTGTAATGTCACAGCATGCCTTACACAATAGGGCTGCAACTTGCTGGTATGATGCACACCAGTGGTGTAACGCCACTGCATGCCTTACACAATATACATTGTAACGTCACTGCATGCCTTACACAGTATACGTTGTAACGGTCCTGCATGCCTTTCACAATATGGCTGCAACCTGCTGGTATCATGCACACCAGTGGAGTAACGTCACTGCATGCCTTACACAATAAACATTGTAATGTCACTGCATGCCTTACACAATATGGCTGCAACCTGCTGGAATCATGCACACCAGTGGTGTAATGTCACTGCATGCCTTACACAATATGGCTGCAACCTGCTTGTATCATGCACTCCAGTGGTGTAACATCACTGTATGCCTTACACAATATGGCTGCAACCTTCTGGTATGATGCACACCAGTGGTGTTACGTTACTGCATGCCTTACACAATATGGATGCAACCTGCTGGTATAATGCACACCAGTGGTGTAATGTCACTGCATGCTTTACACAATACGGCTGCAACCTGCTTGTATCATCCGCACCAGGGGGGTAATGTCACTGCATGCCTTACACAATATAGCTGTAACCTGCTGGTATCATGCACACCAGTGGTGTAACGTCACAGCATGCCTTACACAATATAGGGTGTAACGTCACTGTATGCCTTATGCAATATACATTGTAACGTCACTGTATGCCTTACACAATAAGGGTTGTAACGTCACTTTATGTCTTACACAATATACGTTGTAACGTCACTGTATGCCTTACACAATATACATTGTAACGTCACTGTATGCTTTACACAATATACATTGTAACGTCACTGTATGCCTTACACAAAATAGGCTGTAAAATCAGTGTATGCCTTACACAATATAGGTTGTAACGTCACTGCATACCTTACACAGTATAGGTTGTATTGTCACTGTATGCCATACACAATATGGCTGCAACCTGCTGGTATCATGCACACCAGTGGTGTAACATCACTGCATGCCTTACACAATATAGGTTTTAATGTCACTGTATGCCTTACACAATATAGGTTGTAATGTCACTGCATGTCTTACTCAATATGGCTGCAACCTGCTGGTATCATGCACACCATTGGTGTAAAGTCACTGCATGCCTTACACAATATAGGTTGTAATGTCACTGTATTCCTTACACAATATAGGTTGTAACGTCACTGTATGCCTTATACAATATGGGTGCAACCTGCTGGTATCATGCACACCAGTGCTGTAATGTCTCTGCATGCCTTACACAATATAAGTGGTAACATCACTGTATGCCTTACACAATACAGGTTGTAACATCACTGCATGCCTTACACAATATGGCTGCAACCTGCTGGTATCATGCACACCAGTGGTGTAATGTCACTGCATGCCTTACACAATATACATTGTAACGTCACTGCATGCCTTACACAATATGGCTGCAACCTGCTGGTATCATGCACACCAGTGGTGTAACATCACTGCATGCCTTACACAATATGGCTGCAACCTGCTGGTATCATGCACACCAGTGGTGTAATGTCACTGCATGCCTTACACAATATACATTGTAACGTCACTGCATGCCTTACACAATATGGCTGCAACCTGCTGGAATCATGCACACCAGTGGTGTAACATCTCTGCATGTCTTACACAATATGGCTGCAACCTGCTGGTATCATGCACTCCAGTGGTGTAACATCACTGTATGCCTTACACAATATGGCTGCAACCTGCTGGTATCATGCACACCAGTGGTGTAACATCACTGCATGCCTTACACAATATGGATACAACCTGATGGTATAATGCACACCAGTGGTGTAATGTCACTGCATGCTTTACACAATACGGCTCCAACATCTGGTGTCATCCGCACCAGTGGGGTAATGTCAGAGCATGCCTTACACAATATAGGTTGTAACGTCACTGTATGCCTTACGCAATATACATTGTAAAATCACTGTATGCCTTACACAATATACGTTGTAATGTCACTGTATTTGTTAAACAATATAGGTTGTAACGTCACTGTATGTCTTGCACAGTATATGTTGCAACGTCACTGGATGTCTTACACAATATAAGTTGGAACGTCACTGTGTGCCTTACACAATATGGCTGCATCCTGCTGGTGTCATGCACACCAGTGGTGTAACGTCACTGCATGCCTCACACAATATAGGTTGTAACGCCACTGTATGCCTTACACAATACAGATTGTAACGTCACTGCATGCTTTACACAATATAGGTTGTAATGTCACTATATGCCTTACACAATATAGGTTGTAACATCACTGCAAGCCTTACACAATATAGGTTGTGACGTCCCTGTATGCCTTACACAATATGGCTGCAACCTTCTGGTATCATACACACCAGTGGTGTAACGTCACTGCATGCCTTACACAATATAGGTTATAACGTCACTGTATGCCTTACACAATATAGGTTGTAACGTCACTGTATGCCATACACAATATGGCTGCAACCTGCAGGTATCATGCACACCAGTGGTGTAATGTCTCTGCATGCCTTACACAATATAGGTTGTAACATCACTGTATGCCTTACACAATACAGGTTGTAACATCACTTCATGCCTTACAAAATATAGGTTGTAATGTCCCTGCATGCCTTACACAATATGGATGCAACCTGCTGGTATCATGCACACCAGTGGTGTAACATCACTGCATGCCTTACACAATATGGCTGCAACCTGCTGGTATCATGCACACCAGTGGTGTAATGTCACTGCATGCCTTACACAATATGGCTACAACCTGCTGGTATCATGCACACCAGTGGTGTAACCTCACTGCATGCCTTTCACAATATACGTTGTAACATCACTGCATGCCTTACACATTATGGCTGCAATCTGTTGGTATCATGCACACCAGTGGTGTAATGTCACTTCATGCCTTAAACAAAATACGTTGTAATGTCACTGCATGCCTTACACAATATGGCTGCAACCTGCTGGTATCATGCACACCAGTGGTGTAACGTCACTGCATGCCTTACACAATATGGCTGCAACCTGCTGGTATCATGCACACCAGTGGTGTAATGTCACTGCATGCCTTACACAATATGGCTGCAACCTGCTGGTATCATGCACACCAGTGATGTAACAACACTGCATGCCTTTCACAATATGGCTTTGTATGCCTTATACAATATGGGTGCAACCTGTTGGTATCATGCACAGCAGTGGTGTAACGTCACTGCATGCATTACACAATATATGTTGTAACATCACTGCATGCCTTACACAATACGGCTGCAATCTGCTGGTATCATGCACACCAGTGGTGTAACGTCACTGCATGCCTTGCACAATATGACTGCAACCTCCTGGTATCATGCACACCAGTGGTGTAACGTCACTGCATGCCTTACACAATATGGCTGCAACCTGCTGGTATCATGCACACCAGTGGTGTAACATCACTGCATGCCTTACACAATATGGCTGCAACCTGCTGGTATCATGCACACCAGTGGTGTAACATCACTGCATGCCTTACACAATATGGCTGCAACCTGCTGGTATCATGCACACCAATGGTGTAACATCACTGCATGCCTTACAAAATATGGCTGCAACCTGCTGGTGTCATGCACACCAGTGCTGTAATGTCACTGCATGCCTAAGACAATATGGCTGCAACTTTCTGGTAAAATGCACACCAGTGGTGTAACATCACTGCATGCCTTACACAATATACGTTGTAACATCACTGCATGCCTTACACAATATGGCTGCAACCTGCTGGTGTCATGCACACCAGTGGTGTAACGTCACTGCATGCCTTACACAATATGGCTGCAACCTGCTGGTATCATGCACACCAGTGGTGTAACGTCACTGCATGCCTTACACAATATACATTGTAACGTCATTGCATGCCTTACACAATATATGTTGTAATGTCACTGCATGCCTTACACAATATGGCTGCAACCTGCTGGTGTCATGCACACCAGTGGTGTAACGTCACTGCATGCCTTACACAATATGGCGGCAACCTGCTGGTATCATGCACTCCAGTGGTGTAACATCACTGCATGCCTTACACAATATACGTTGTAATGTCACTGCATGCCTTACACAATATACATGGTAACGTCACTGCATGCCTTACACAATATAGCTGCAACCTGCTGGTATCATGCACACCAGTGTTGTAACGTCACTGCATGCCTTACTGAATGTACGTTGTAACGTCACTGCATGCCTTACACAATATGGCTGCAACCTGCTGGTATCATGCACTCCAGTGGTGTAACATCACTGCATGCCTTACACAATATACGTTGTAATGTCACTGCATGCCTTGCACAATATACATGGTAATGTCACTGCATGCCTTACACAATATAGCTGCAACCTGCTGGTATCATGCACACCAGTGGAGTAATGTCACTGCATGCCTTACACAGTATGGCAACAACCTGCTGGTATCATGCACACCAGTGGTGTAACGTCACTACATGCCTTACACAATATGGCTGCAACCTGCTAGTATCATGCACACCAGTGGTGTAACATCACTGTATGCCTTACACAATAGGGCTGCAACCTGCTGGTATCATGCGCACCAGTGGTGTAATGTCACTGCTTGTCTTACACAATATACATTGTAACATCACTGTATGCCTTACACAATAGGGCTGCAACCTGCTGGTATCATGCGCACCAGTGGTGTAATGTCACTGCATGTCTTACACAATATACATTGTAATATCACTGCATGCCTTACACAGTATACATTGTAACATTACTGCATGCCTTACACAATATGGCTGCAACCTGCTGGTATCATGCACTCCAGTGGTGTAACGCCACTGCATGCCTTACACAATATGGCTGCACCCAGCTGGTATCATGCACACCAGTGGTGTAACGTCACTGCATGCCTTAGACAATATGGCTGCAACCAGCTGGTATCATGCACACCAGTGCTGTAATGTCATTGCATGCCTTACACAATATATTTTGTAACGTCACTGCATGCCTTACACAATATGGCTGCAACCTCCTGGTATCATGCACACCAGTGGTGTAATGTCACTGCATGCCTTACACAATATGGCTGCAACCTGCTGGTATCATGCACACCATTTGTGTAATATCACTGCATGCCTTACACAGTATGGCAACAACCTGCTGGTATCATGCACACCAGTGGTGTAACGTCACTACATGCCTTACACAATATTGCTGCAACCTGCTGGTATCATGCACACCAGTGGTGTAACATCACTGCATGCCTTACACAATATGGCTGCAACCTGCTGGTATCATGCACACCAGTGGTGTAATGTCACTGCATGTCTTACACAATATACATTGTAATATCACTGCATGTCTTACACAATATACATTGTAACATCACTGTATGCCTTACACAATATGGCTGCAATCTGCTGGTACCATGCACACCTGTGCTGTAACGTCACTGCATGCCTTACACAATATACATTGTAATATCACTGCATGCCTTACAACATTACTGCATGCCTTACACAATATGGCTGCAACCTGCTGGTATCATGCACTCCAGTGGTATAACGCCACTGCATGTCTTACACAATATGGCTGCACCCAGCTGGTATCATGCACACCAGTGGTGTAACGTCACTGCATGCCTTAGACAATATGGCTGCAACCAGCTGGTATCATGCACACCAGTGCTGTAATGTCATTGCATGCCTTACACAATATATTTTGTAATGTCACTGCATGCCTTACACAATATGGCTGCAACCTCCTGGTATCATGCACACCAGTGGTGTAATGTCACTGCATGCCTTACACAATATGGCTGCAACCTGCTGGTACCATGCACACCAGTGGTGTAATGTCACTGCATGCCTTACACAATATGGCTGCAACCTGCTAGTATCATGCACACCAGTGGTGTAATATCACTGCATGCCTTACACAATATGGCTGCAACCTGCTGGTATCATGCACACCAGTGGTGTAATGTCACTCCATGCCTTACACAATATGGCTGCAACCTGATGGCATCATACACACCAGTGGTGTAACGTCACTGCATGCATTACATAATATATGTTGTAACATCACTGCATGCCTTACACAATATGGCTGCAACCTCCTGGTATCATGCACACCAGTGGTGTAACACAACTGTATGCCTTACACAATATGCATTGTAACATCACTGCATGCCTTACACAATATGGCTGCAACCTGCTGGTATCATGCACACCAGTGTTCAAATGTCACAGCATGCCTTACACAATATGGCTGCAACCTGCTGGTATCATGCACACCAGTGGTGTAACTTCAATGCATGCCTTACACAATATGGCTGCAACCTGCTGGTATCATGCACACCAGTGGTGTAACATCACTGCATGCCTTACACAATATGGCTGCAACCTGCTGGTATCATGCACACCAGTGGTGTAATGTCACTGCATGCCTTACACAATATGGCTGCAACCTGCTGGTATCATGCACACCAGTGGTGTAACATCACTGCATGCCTTACACAATATGGCTGCAACCTGCTGGTATCATGCACACCAGTGGTGTAACGTCACTGCATGCAATACACAATATGGCTGCAAACTGCTGGTATCATGCACACCAGTGGTGTAATGTCACTGCATACCTTACACAATATGGCTGCAACCTGCTGGCATCATGCACACCAGTGGTGTAACATCACTGCATGCATTACACAATATGGCTGCAACCTGCTGGTATCATGCACACCAGTGGTGTAATGTCACTGCATGCCTTACACAATATGGCTGCAACCTGCTGGTATCATGCACACCAGTGGTGTAATGTCACTGCATGCCTTACACAATATGGCTGCAACCTGCTGGTATCATGCACACCAGTGGTGTAACATCACTGTATGCCTTACACAATATGGCTGCAACCTGCTGGTATCATGCACACCAGTGGTGTAACGTCACTGCATGCCTTACACAATATGGCTGCAACCTGCTGGTATCATGCACACCAGTGGTGTAACATCACTGCATGCCTTACACAATATGGCTGCAACCTGCTGGTATCATGCGCACCAGTGGTGTAATGTCACTGCATGCCTTACACAATATGGCTGCAACCTGCTGGTATCCTGCACACCAGTGGTGTAACGCCACTGCATGCCTTACACAATATACATTGTAATATCACTGCATGCCTTACACAGTATACACTGCATGCCTTACACAATATGGCTGCAACCTGCTGGTATCATGCACACCAGTGGTGTAATGTCACTGCATGCCTTACACAATATACATTGTAACGTCACTGCATGCCTTACACAATATGGCTGCAACCTGCTGGTATCATGCACACCAGTGGTGTAATGTCACTGCATGCCTTACACAATATGGCTGCAACCTGCTGGTATCATGCACACCAGTGGTGTAACGTCACTGCATGCCTTACACAATATGGCTGCAACCTGCTGGTATCATGCACACCAGTGGTGTAACGTCACTGCATGCCTTACACAATATACATTGTAACATCACTGCATGCCTTACACAATATGGCTGCAACCTGCTGGTATCATCCACACCAGTGGTTTAACGTCACTGCAAGCCTAACACAATTGTAACATTACTGCATGCCTTACACAATATGGCTGCAACCTGCTGGTATCATGCACACCAGTGGTGTAATGTCACTGCATGCCTTACACAATATGGCTGCAACCTGCTGGTATCATGCACACCAGTGGTGTAACATCACTGCATGCCTTACACAATATGGCTGCAACCTGCTGGTATCATGCACACCAGTGGTGTAACGTCACTGCATGCCTTACACAATATGGCTGCAACCTGCTGGTATCATGCACACCAGTGGTGTAATGTCACTGCATGCCTTACACAATACTGCTGCAACCTGCTGGTATCATGCACACCAGTGGTGTAATGTCACTGCATGCCTTACACAATATGGCTGCAACCTGCTGGTATCATGCACACCAGTGGTGTAACGTCACTGCATGCCTTACACAATATGGCTGCAACCTGCTGGTATCATGCACACCAGTGGTGTAACGTCACTGCATGCCTTACACAATATACATTGTAACATCATTGCATGCCTTACACAATATACATTGTAACGTCATTGCATGCCTTACACAATATAGGTTGTAACATCACTGCATGCCTTACACAATATATTTTGTAATGTCACTGCTTGCCTTACACAATATAGGTTGTAACGTCACTGCATGCGTTACACAATATGGCTGCAACCTGCTGGTATCATGCACACCAGTGGTGTAACATCACTGCATGCCTTACACAATATAGGTTGTAATGTCACTGCATGCCTTACACCAGTAGGTTGTAATGTCACTGCATGCCTTACACAATATGGCTGCAACCTGCTGGTATCATGCACACCAGTGGTGTAACATCACTGCATGCCTTACACAATATGGCTGCAACCTGCTGGTATCATGCACACCAGTGGTGTAACGTCACTGTATGCCTTACACAATATGGCTGCAACCTGCTGGTATCATGCACACCAGTGGTGTAATGTCACTGCATGCCTTACACAATATAAGTGGTAATGTCACTGTATGCCTTACACAATACAGGTTGTAACATCACTGCATGCCTTACACAATATGGCTGCAACCTGCTGGTATCATGCACACCAGTGGTGTAATGTCACTGCATGCCTTACACAATATACATTGTAACGTCACTGCATGCCTTACACAATATGGCTGCAACCTGGGGTATCATGCATATCAGTGGTGTAACGTCACTGTATGCCTTACACAGTATTTCTGCAAACTGCTGGTATCATCCACATCAGTGGTTTAACATCACTGCAAGCCTAACACAGTAGGGCTTCAACCTGCTGGTATCATGCACACCAGTGGTGTAACGTCACTGTATGCCTTACACAGTATGGCTGCAAACTGCTGGTATCATCCACATCAGTGGTTTAAAGTCACTGCAAGCCTAACACAGTATGGCTGCAACCTGCTGGTATCATGCACACCAGTGGTGTAACGTCACAGCATGCCTTACACAATATAGGTTGTAACGTCACTGTATGCCTTATGCAATATACATTGTAATGTCACTGTATGCCTTACACAATATATGTTGTAATGTCACTGTATTTCTTAAACAATATAGCTTGTAACGTCACTGTATACCTTACACAGTATATGTTGCAACGCTGCTGATGTCTTACACAATATAGGTTGTAACGTCACTGTATGCCTTACACAATATGGCTGCAACCTGCTGGTATCATGCACACCAGTGGTGTAACGTCACTGCATGCCTCACACAATATAGGTTGTAATGCCACTGTATGCCTTACACAATACAGATTGTAACGTCACTGCATGCTTTACACAATATAGGTTGTAACCATCATGCACACCAGTGGTTGAAACATCACTGCAAGCCTTACACAATATAGGTTGTAACGTCACTGTATGCCATACACAATATGGCTGCAATCTTCTGGTACCATGCACACCTGTGCTGTAACGTCACTGCATGCCTTACACAATATAGGTTATAACGTCACTGTATGCCTTACACAATATAGGTTGTAACGTCACTGTATGCCATACACAATATGGCTGCAACCTGCTGGTATCATGCACACCAGTGGTGTAATGTCTCTGCATGCCTTACACAATATAGGTTGTAACATCACTGTATGCCTTACACAATACAGGTTGTAACATCACTTCATGCCTTACAAAATATAGGTTGTAATGTCCCTGCATGCCTTACACAATATGGCTGCAACCTGCTGGTATCATGCACACCAGTGGTGTAACATCACTGCATGCCTTACACAATATGGCTGCAACCTGCTGGTATCATGCACACCAGTGGTGTAATGTCACTGCATGCCTTACACAATATGGCTACAACCTGCTGGTATCATGCACACCAGTGGTGTAACCTCACTGCATGCCTTTCACAATATACGTTGTAACATCACTGCATGCCTTACACATTATGGCTGCAATCTGTTGGTATCATGCACACCAGTGGTGTAACGTCACTTCATGCCTTACACAAAATACGTTGTAATGTCACTGCATGCCTTACACAATATGGCTGCAACCTGCTGGTATCACACACTCCAGTGGTGTAACGTCACTGCATGCCTTACACAATTTGGCTGCAACTTGCTGGTATCATGCACACCAGTGGTGTAACGTCACTGCATATCTTACACAATATGGTTGAAACCTGCTGTTATCATGCACACCATTGGTGTAACATCACTGCATGCCTTACACAATATGGCTGTAACCTGCTGGTATCATGCACACCAGCTGTGTAACGTAACTGCATGCCTTACACAATATGGCTGCAACCTGCAGGTATCATGCACACCAGTGGTGTAATGTCTCTGCATGCCTTACACAATATAGGTTGTAACATCACTGTATGCCTTACACAATACAGGTTGTAACATCACTTCATGCCTTACAAAATATAGGTTGTAATGTCCCTGCATGCCTTACACAATATGGCTGCAATTTGATGGTATCATGCACACCAGTGGTGTAACATCACTGCATGCCTTACACAATATCGCTGCAACCTGCTGGTATCATGCACACCAGTGGTGTAATGTCACTGCATGCCTTACACAATATGGCTGCAACCTGCTGGTATCATGCACACCAGTGTTGTAACCTCACTGCATGCCTTTCACAATATACGTTGTAACATCACTGCATGCCTTACACATTATGGATGCAATCTGTTGGTATCATGCACACCAGTGGTGTAATGTCACTTCATGCCTTACACAAAATACGTTGTAACGTCACTGCATGCCTTACACAATATGGCTGCAACCTGCTGGTATCACGCACTCCACTGGTGTAACGCCACTGCATGCCTTACACAATTTGGCTGCAACTTGCTGGTATCATACACACCAGTGGTGTAATGTCACTACATATCTTACACAATATGGTTGAAACCTGCTGTTATCATGCACACCATTGGTGTAACATCACTGCATGCCTTACACAATATGGCTGTAACCTGCTGGTATCATGCACACCAGCTGTGTAACATAACTGCATGCCTTACACAATATGGCTGCAACCTGCTGGTATCATGCACACCAATGGTGTAACATCACTGCATGCCTTACAAAATATGGCTGCAACCTGCTGGTGTCATGCACACCAGTGCTGTAATGTCACTGCATGCCTAAGACAATATGGCTGCAACTTGCTGGTAGCATGCACACCAGTGGTGTAACATCACTGCATGCCTTACACAATATACGTTGTAACATCACTGCATGCCTTACACGATATGGCTGCAACCTGCTGGTGTCATGCACACCAGTGGTGTAACGTCTCTGCTTACCTTACACAATATGGCTGCAATCTGCCGGTATCATGCACACCAGTTTTGTAACGTCACTGCATGCCTTACACAATATACGTTGTAACGTCATTGCATGCCTTACACAATATATGGTGTAATGTCACTGCATGCCTTACACAATATGGCTGCAACCTGCTAGTGTCATGCACACCAGTGGTGTAACGTCACTGCATGCCTTACACAATATGGCGGCAACCTGCTGGTATCATGCACTCCAGTGGTGTAACATCACTGCATGCCTTACACAATATACGTTGTAATGTCACTGCATGCCTTACACAATATACATGGTAACGTCACTACATACCTTACACAATATAGCTGCAACTTGCTGGTATCATGCACACAAGTGTTGTAACGTCACTGCATGCCTTACTAAATGTACATTGTAACGTCACCGCATGCCTTACACAATATGGCTGCAACCTGCTGGTATCATGCACTCCAGTGGTGTAACATCACTGCATGCCTTACACAATATACGTTGTAATGTCACTGCATGCCTTGCACAATATACATGGTAACGTCACTGCATGCCTTACACAATATAGCTGCAACCTGCTGGTATCATGCACACCAGTGGAGTAATGTCACTGCATGCCTTACACAGTATGGCAACAACCTGCTGGTATCATGCACACCAGTGGTGTAACGTCACTACATGCCTTACACAATATGGCTGCAACCTGCTAGTATCATGCACACCAGTGGTGTAACATCACTGTATGCCTTACACAATAGGGCTGCAACCTGCTGGTATCATGCGCACCAGTGGTGTAATGTCACTGCATGTCTTACACAATATACATTGTAATATCACTGCATGCCTTACACAATATGGCTGCAACCTGCTGGTATCATGCACACCAGTGGTGTAATGTCACTGCATGCCTTACACAATATGGCTGCAACCTGCTGGTATCATGCACACCAGTGGTGTAACTTCACTGCATGCCTTACACAATATGGCTGCAACCTGCTGGTATCATGCACACCAGTGGTGTAACATCACTGCATGCCTTACACAATATGGCTGCAACCTGCTGGTATCATGCACACCAGTGGTGTAACGTCACTGCATGCCTTACACAATATGGCTGCATTGTAATGTCACTGTATGCCTTACACAATATAGGTTGTAACGTCCCTATAGGCCTTACACAATATGGCTGCAACCTGCTGGTATCATGCACATAAATGGTGTAATGCCCCTGCATGCCTTACACAATATAGGTTGTAACGTCACTGTATGCCTTACACAATACAGGTTGTAACATCACTGCATGCCTTACACAATATCTTTTGTAATGTCACTGCATGCCTTACCCAATATGGCTGCAACCTGCTGGTATCACGCACACCAGTGGTGTAACATCACTGCATGCCTTACACAATATGGCTGCAACCTGCTGGTATCATGCACACCAGTGGTGTAATGTCCCTGCATGCCTTACACAATATGGCTGCAACCTGCTGGTATCATGCACACCAGTGGTGTAACGTCACTGCATGCCTTACACAATAAAGGTTGTAATGTCACTGTATGCCTTACACAATATAGGTTGTAACGTCACTGTATGCCTTACACAATATGGCTGCAACCTGCTGGTATCATGCACACCAGTGGTGTAATGTCACTGCATGCCTTACACAATATGGCTGCAACCTGCTGGTATCATGCACACCAGTGGTGTAATGTCACTGCATGCCTTACACAATATGGCTGCAACCTGCTGGTATCATGCACACCAGTGGTGTAACGTCACTGCATGCCTTACACAATATGGTTGCAACCTGCTGGTATCATGCACACCAGTGGTGTAACAGCACTGTACGCCTTACACAATATAGCTGCAACCAGCTGGTATCATGCACACCATTGGTGTAACATCTCTACATGCCTTACACAATATAGGTTGTAACATCACTGTATGCCTTACACAATATAGGTTGTAACGTCCCTATAGGCCTTACACAATATGGCTGCAACCTGCTGGTATCATGCACACCATTGGTGTAACATCACTGCATGCCTTACACAATATGGCTGCAACCTGCTGGTATCATGCACACCAGTGGTGTAATGTCACTGCATGCCTTACACAATATGGCTGCAACCTGCTGGTATCATGCACACCAGTGGTGTAATGTCACTGCATGCCTTACACAATATAGGTTGTAATTTCCCTGCATGCCTTACACAATATGGCTGCAACCTGCTGGTATCATGCACACCAGTGGTGTAATGTCACTGCATGCCTTACACAATATACATTGTAACATCACTGCATGCCTTACACAATATGGCTGCAACCTGCTGGTATCATGCACACCAGTGGTGTAATGTCACTGCATGCCTTACACAATATGGCTGCAACCTGCTGGTATCATGCACACCAGTGGTGTAACATCACTGCATGCCTTACACAATATGGCTGCAACCTGCTGGTATCATGCACACCAGTGGTGTAACATCACTGCATGCCTTACACAATATGGCTGCAACCTGCTGGTATCATGCACACCAGTGGTGTAACATCACTGTATGCCTTACACAATATGGCTGCAACCTGCTGGTATCATGCACACCAGTGGTGTAACATCACTGCATGCCTTACACAATATGGCTGCAACCTGCTGGTATCATGCACACCAGTGGTGTAACATCACTGCATGCCTTACACAATATGGCTGCAACCTGCTGGTATCATGCACACCAGTGGTGTAATGTCACTGCATGCCTTACACAATATGGCTGCAACCTGCTGGTATCATGCACACCAGTGGTGTAATGTCACTGCATGCCTTACACAATATGGCTGCAACCTGCTGGTATCATGCACACCAGTGGTGTAACATCACTGCATGCCTTACACAATATGGCTGCAACCTGCTGGTATCATGCACACCAGTGGTGTAATGTCACTGCATGCCTTACACAATATGGCTGCAACCTGCTGGTATCATGCACACCAGTGGTGTAACATCACTGCATGCCTTACACAATATACATTGTAACATCACTGCATGCCTTACACAATATGGCTGCAACCTGCTGGTATCATGCATACCAGTGGTGTAATGTCACTGCATGCCTTACACAACATACGTTGTAACATCACTGTATGCCTTACACAATATGGCTGCAACCTGCTGGTATCATGCACACCAGTGGTGTAACATCACTGCATGCCTTACACAATATGGCTGCAACCTGCTGGTATCATGCACACCAGTGGTGTAACGTCACTGCATGCCTTACACAATATACATTGTAACGTCACTGAATACCTTACACAATATGGCTGCAACCTGCTGGCAACATTCACACCAGTGGTGTAATGTCACTGCAAGCCTTACACAATATGCGTTGTAATGTCACTGCATGCCTTACACAATATGGCTGCAACCTGCTGGTATCATGCACACCAGTGGTGTAACGTCACTGAATACCTTACACAATATGGCTGCAACCTGCTGGCAACATTCACACCAGTGGTGTAATGTCACTGCATGCCTTACACAATATATGTTGTAAGGTCACTGCAAGCCTTACACAATATGCGTTGTAATGTCACTGCATGCCTTACACAATATGGCTGCAACCTATTAGTATCATGCAAACCAGTGGTGTAACGTCACTGCATGCCTTACACAATATAGGTTTTAATGTCACTGTATGCCTTACACAATATAGGTTGTAATGTCACTGCATGCCTTACACAATATGGCTGCAACCTGCTGGTATCATGCACACCAGTGGTGTGACATCACTGTATGCCTTACACAATATGGCTGTAATGTCACTGTATGCCTTACACAATAGTGGTTTAACATCACTGCATGCCTTACACAATATGGCTGCAACCTGCTGGTATCATGCACACCAGTGGTGTAATGTCACTGCATGCCTTACACAATATGGCTGTAACCTCACTGTATGCCTTACACCAGTGGTGCAACATCACTGCATGCCTTACACAATATGGCTGCAACCTGCTAGTATCATGCACACCAGTGGTGTAACGTCACTGCATGCCTTTCACAATATATGTTGTAACATCACTGCATGCCTTACACAATATGGCTGCAACCTGCTGGTATCATGCACACCAGTGGTGTAAAGTCACTGCATGCCTTACACAATATACGTTGTAACGTCACTGCATGCCTTACACAATATGGCTGCAACCTGCTGGAATCATGCACACCAGTGGTGTAACATCTCTGCATGTCTTACAAAATATGGCTGCAACCTGCTGGTATCATGTACTCCAGTGGTGTAACATCACTGTATGCCTTACACAATATGGCTGCAACCTGCTGGTATCATGCACACCAGTGGTGTAACATCACTGCATGCCTTACACAATATGGCTGCAACCTGCTGGTATCATGCACACCAGTGGTGTAACATCACTGCATGCCTTACACAATATGGCTGCAACCTGCTGGTATCATGCACACCAGTGGTGTAATGTCACTGCATGCCTTACACAATATACATGCCTTACACAATATGTCTGCAACCTGCTGGTATCATGCACACCAGTGGTGTAATGTCACTGCATGCCTTACACAATATGGCTGCAACCTGCTGGTATCATGCACACCAGTGGTGTAACATCACTGCATGCCTTACACAATATGGCTACAACCTCCTGGTATCATGCACACCAGTGGTGTAATGTCACTGCATGCCTTACACAATATGGCTGCAACCTGCTGGTATTGCACACCAGTGGTGTAACATCACTGTATGCCTTACACAATATGGCTGCAACCTGCTGGTATCATGCACTCCAGTGGAGTAACATCACTGCATGCC
This sequence comes from Protopterus annectens, assembly GCF_019279795.1. Lineage (NCBI taxonomy): Eukaryota > Metazoa > Chordata > Ceratodontiformes > Protopteridae > Protopterus > Protopterus annectens. The sequence goes on from NC_056737.1 coordinate 1,023,627,189, forward strand.
ATACACAATATGGCTGCAACCTGCTGGTATCATGCACACCAGTGGTGTAACGCCACTGCATGCCTCACACAATATACATTGTAATGTCACTGCATGCCTTACACAATAAATTGTAACATGACTGCATGCCTTACACAATATGGCTGCAACCTGCTGGTATCATGCACACCAGTGGTGTAATGTCACTGCATGCCTTACACAATACTGCATGCCTTACACAATATGGCTGCAACCTGCTGGTATCATGCACACCAGTGGTGTAACGTCACTGCATGCCTTACACAATATGGTTGCAACCTGCTAGTATTATGCACACCAGTGGTGTAACATCACTGCATGCCTTACACAATATGGCTGCAACCTGCTGGTATCATGCACACCAGTGGTGTAATGTCACTGCATGCCTTACACAATATGGCTGCAACCTGCTGGTATCATGCACACCAGTGGTGTAACATCACTGCATGCCTTACACAATATGGCTGCAACCTGCTGGTATCATGCACACGAGTGGTGTACCTTCACTGCATGCCTTACACAATATGGCTGCAACTTGCTGGTATCATGCACACCAGTGGTGTAACATCACTGTATGCCTTACACAATATGGCTGCAACCTGCTGGTATCATGCACACCAGTGGTGTAACATCACTGCATGCCTTACACAATATGGCTGCAACCTGCTAGTATCATGCACAACAGTGGGGAAACGTCACTCTATGCCTTACACAATATACATTGTAATGTCATTGCATGCCTTACACAATATATGTTGTAACATCACTGCATGCCTTACACAATATAGCTGCAACCTGTTGGTATCATTCACACCAGTGGTGCAATGTCACTTCATGCCTTACACAATATTACACAATATGGCTGCAACCTACTGGAATCATGCACACCAGTGGTGTAACATCACTGCATGTCTTACGCAATATGGCTGCAACCTGCTGGTATCATGCACACCAGTGGTGTAATATCACTGCATGCCTTACACAATATGGCTGCAATCTGCTGGTATCATGCACACCAGTGGTGTAACATCACTGCATGCCTTACACAATATGGCTGCAACCTGCTGGTATCATGCACACCAGTGGTGTAACATCACTACATGCCTTACACAATATGGCTGCAACCTGCTGGTATCATGCACACCAGTGGTGTAATGTCGCTGCATGCCTTACACAATATGGCTGCAACCTGCTGGTAGCATGCACACCAGTGGTGTAATGTCACTGCATGCCTTACACAATATGGCTGAAACCTGCTGGTATCATGCACACCAGTGGTGTAATATCACGGCATGAATTACACAATATGGCTGCAACCTGCTGGTATCATGCACACCAGTGGTGTAATGCCACTGCATGCCTTACACAATATGGCTGCAACCTGCTAGTATCATGCACACCAGTGGTGTAACATCACTGCATGCCTTACACAATATGGCTGCAACCTGCTGGTATCATGCACACCAGTGGTGTAATGTCACTGCATGCCTTACACAATATGGCTGCAACATGCTGGTATCATGCACACCAGTGGTGTAACATCACTGCATGCCTTACACAATATGGCTGCAACCTGCTGGTATCATGCACTACAGTGGTGTAACATCACTGCATGCCTTACACAATATGGCTGCAACCTGCTGGTATCATGCACACCAGTGGTGTAACATCACTGCATGCCTTACACAATATAGGTTGTAATGTCACTGCATGCCTTACACAATATGGCTGCAACCTGCTGGTATCATGCACACCAGTGGTGTAACATCACTGCATGCCTTACACAATATACGTTGTAATGTCACTGCATGCCTTACACAATATGGCTGCAACCTGCTGGTATCATGCATACCAGTGGTGTAATGTCACTGCATGCCTTACACAATATACATTGTAATGTCACTGCATGCCTTACACAATATGGCTGCAACCTGCTGGTATCATGCACACCAGTGGTGTAACGTCACTGCATGCCTTACACAATATGGCTGCAACCTGCTGGTATCATGCACACCAGTGGTGTAACATCACTGCATGCCTTACACAATATGGCTGCAACCTGCTGGTATCATGCACACCAGTGGTGTAATGTCACTGCATGCCTTACACAATATGGCTGCAACCTGCTGGTATCATGCACACCAGTGGTGTAATGTCACTGCATGCCTTACACAATATGGCTGCAACCTGCTGGTATCATGCACACCAGTGGTGTAACATCACTGCATGCCTTACACAATATACATTGTAACATCACTGCATGCCTTACACAATATGGCTGCAACCTGCTGGTATCATGCACACCAGTGGTGTAATGTCACTGCATGCCTTACACAATATACATTGTAACATCACTGCATGCCTTACACAATATGGCAGCAACCTGCTGGTATCATGCACACCAGTGGTGTAATGTCACTGCATGCCTTACACAATATGGCTGCAACCTGCTGGTATCATGCACACCAGTGGTGTAACATCACTGCATGCCTTACACAATATGGCTGCAACCTGAAGGTATCATGCACTCCAGTGGTGTAACATCACTGCATGCCTTACACAATATGGCTGCAACCTGCTGGTATCATGCACACCAGTGGTGTAACTTCACTGCATGCCTTACACAATATGGCTGCAACTTGCTGGTATCATGCACACCAGTGGTGTAACATCACTGCATGCCTTACACAATATGGCTGCAACCTGCTGGTATCATGCACACCAGTGGTGTAATGTCACTGCATGCCTTACACAATATGGCTGCAACCTGCTGGTATCATGCACACCATTGGTGTAACATCACTACATGCCTTACACAATATAGGTTGTAACATCACTGCATGCCTTACACAATATGGCTGCAACCTGCTGGTATCATGCACACCAGTGGTGTAATGTCACTGCATGCCTTACACAATATGGCTGCAACCTGCTGGTATCATGCACACCAGTGGTGTAACGTCACTGCATGCCTTACACAATATAGGTTGTAACGTCACTGCATGCCTTACACAATATATGTTGTAATGTCACTGCATGCCTTACACAATATGGCTGCAACCTGCTGGTATCATGCACACCAGTGGTGTAATGTCACTGCATGCCTTACACAATATGGCTGCAACCTGCTGGTATCATGCACACCAGTGGTGTAACATCACTGCATGCCTTACACAATATACATTGTAACATCACTGCATGCCTTACACAATATGGCTGCAACCTGCTGGTATCATGCACACCAGTGGTGTAATGTCACTGCATGCCTTACACAATATACGTTGTAACATCACTGCATGCCTTACACAATATGGCTGCAACCTGCTGGTATCATGCACACCAGTGGTGTAATGTCACTGCATGCCTTACACAATATGGCTGCAACCTGCTGGTATCATGCACACCAGTGGTGTAACGTCACTGCATGCCTTACACAATATGGCTGCAACCTGCTGGTATCATGCACACCAGTGGTGTAACATCACTGTATGCCTTACACAATATGGCTGCAACCTGCTGGTATCATGCACACCAGTGGTGTAACATCACTGCATGCCTTACACAATATGGCTGCAACCTGCTGGTATCATGCACACCAGTGGTGTAACATCACTGCATGCCTTACACAATATGGCTGCAACCTGCTGGTATCATGCACACCAGTGGTGTAACATCACTGCATGCCTTACACAATATGGCTGCAACCTGCTGGTATCATGCACACCAGTGGTGTAACATCACTGCATGCCTTACACAATATGGCTGCAACCTGCTGGCATCATGCACACCAGTGGTGTAATGTCACTGCATGCCTTACACAAAATGCATTGTAATGTCACTGCATGCCTTACACAATATGAGTGCAACCTGCTGGTATCATGCACAACAGTGGTGTAACATCACTGCATGCCTTACACAATATGGCTGCAACCTGCTGGTATCATTCACACCAGTGGTGTAATGTCACTGCAAGCCTTACACAATATGTGTTGTAATGTCACTGCATGCCTTACACAATATGGCTGCAACCTGCTGGTATCATGCACACCAGTGGTGTAACATCACTGCATGCCTTACACAATATGGCTGCAACCTGCTGGTATCATGCACACCAGTGGTGTAACGTCACTGCATGCCTTGCACAATATGACTGCAACCTCCTGGTATCATGCACACCAGTGGTGTAACATCACTGTATGCCTTACACAATATGGCTGCAACCTGCAGGGATCATGCACTCCAGTGATGTAACATCACTGCTTGCCTTACACAATATGGCTGCAACCTACTGGAATCATGCACACCAGTGGTGTAACATCACTGCATGTCTTACGCAATATATACATTGTAATATCACTGTATGCCTTACACAATATGGCTGCAGCCTGCTGGTATTATGCACACCAGTGGTGTAACATCACTGCATGCCTTACACATAATGGCTGCAACCTGCTGGTATCATGCACACCAGTGGTGTAACATCACTGCATGCCTTACACAATATGGCTGCAACCTGCTGGTATCATGCACACCAGTGGTGTAATGTCACTGCATGCCTTACACAATATGGCTGCAACCTGCTGGTATCATGCACACCAGTGGTGTAATGTCACTGCATGCCTTACACAATATGGCTGCAACCTGCTGGTACCATGCACACCTGTGCTGTAACGTCACTGCATGCCTTACACAATATACATTGTAATATCACTGCATGCCTTACACAGTATACATTGTAACATTACTGCATGCCTTACACAATATGGCTGCAACCTGCTGGTATCATGCACACCAGTGGTGTAATGTCACTGCATGCCTTACACAATATACATTGTAACATCACTGCATGCCTTACACAATATGGCTGCAACCTGCTGGTATCATGCACACCAGTGGTGTAACGTCACTGCATGCCTTACACAATATGGCTGCAACCTGCTGGTATCATGCACACCAGTGGTGTAACATCACTGCATGCCTTACACAATATGGCTGCAACCTGCTGGTATCATGCACACCAGTGGTGTAATGTCACTGCATGCCTTACACAATATGGCTGCAACCTGCTGGTATCATGCACACCAGTGGTGTAACATCACTGCATGCCTTACACAATATGGCTGCAACCTGCTGGTATCATTCACACCAGTGGTGTAACATCACTGCATGCCTTACACAATATGGCTGCAACCTGCTGGTATCATGCACACCAGTGGTGTAACATCACTTTATGCCTTACACAATATGGCTGCAACCTGCTGGTATCATGCACACCAGTGGTGTAACATCACTGCATGCCTTACACAATATGGCTGCAACCTGCTAGTATCATGCACACCAGTGGTGTAACATCACTGTATGCCTTACACAATAGGGCTGCAACCTGCTGGTATCATGCGCACCAGTGGTGTATTGTCACTGCATGCCTTACACAATATGGCTGCAACCTGCTGGTATCCTGCACACCAGTGGTGTAACGCCACTGCATGCCTTACACAGTATAAATTGTAACATTACTGCATGCCTTACACAATATGGCTGCAACCTGCTGGTATCATGCACACCAGTGGTGTAATGTCACTGCATGCCTTACACAATATACATTGTAACGTCACTGCATGCCTTACACAATATGGCTGCAACCTGCTGGTATCATGCACACCAGTGGTGTAACGTCACTGCATGCCTTACACAATATGGCTGCAACCTGCTGGTATCATGCACACCAGTGGTGTAATGTCACTGCATGCCTTACACAATATGGCTGCAACCTGCTGGTATCATGCACACCAGTGGTGTAACATCACTGCATGCCTTACACAATATGGCTGCAACCTGCTGGTATCATGCACACCAGTGGTGTAACATCACTGCATGCCTTACACAATATGGCTGCAACCTGCTGGTATCATGCACACCAGTGGTGTAACATCACTGCATGCCTTACACAATATGGCTGCAACCTGCTGGTACCATGCACACCTGTGCTGTAACATCACTGCATGCCTTACACAATATGGCTGCAACCTGCTGGTATCATGCACACCAGTGGTGTAATGTCACTGCATGCCTTACACAATATACATTGTAACATCACTGCATGCCTTACACAATATGGCTGCAACCTGCTGGCATCATGCACACCAGTGGTGTAACATCACTGCATGCCTTACACAATATGGCTGCAACCTGCTGGTATCATGCACACCAGTGGTGTAACGTCACTGCATGCCTTACACAATATGGCTGTAATGTCACTGCATGCCTTACACAATATATGTTGTAATGTCACTGCTTGCCATACACAATATGGCTGCAACCTGCTGGTATCATGCACACCAGCGGTGTAACATAACTGCATGCCTTACACACTGCATATCTTACACACTATGGCTGCAATCTACTGGTATCATGCACAACAGTGGTGTAACATCACTGTATGCCTTACACAATACACATTGTAATGTCACTGCATGCGTTACACAATATAGGTTGTAACATCACTGCATGCCTTACACAATATGGCTGCAACCTGCTGGTATCATGCACACCAGTGGGGTAACGTCACTGCATGCCTTACACAATATGGCTGCAACCTGCTGGTATCATGCACACCAGTGGTGTAACGTCACTGCATGCCTTATAAAATATAGGTTGTAACGTCACTGCATGCCTTACACAATATAGGTTGTAACACCACTGTATGCCTTACACAATATGGTTGCAACCTGCTGGTATCATGCACACCAGTGGTGTAACGTCACTGCATGCCTTACACAATAAAGGTTGTAATGTCACTGTATGCCTTACACAATATGGTTGCAACCTGCTGGTATCATGCACAATATAGGTTGTAACGGCACTGTACGCCTTACACAATATGGCTGCAACCTGCTGGTATCATGCACACCATTGGTGTAACATCACTACATGCCTTACACAATATAGGTTGTAACCTGCTGGTATCATACAATAGTGGTGTAACATCACTGTATGCCTTACACAATATGGCTGCAACCTGCTGGTATCATGCACACCAGTGGTGTAACGTCACTGCATGCCTTACACAATATAGGTTGTAACATCACTGCATGCCTTACACAATATACGTTGTAACATCACTGCATGCCTTACACAATATGGCTGCAACCTGCTGGTATCATGCACACCAGTGGTGTAACATCACTGCATGCCTTACACAATATGGCTGCAACCTGCTGGTATCATGCACACCAGTGGTGTAACATCACTGCATGCCTTACACAATATGGCTGCAACCTGCTGGTATCATGCACACCAGTGGTGTAATGTCACTGCATGCCTTACACAATATGGCTGCAACCTGCTGGTATCATGCACACCAGTGGTGTAACGTCACTGCATGCCTTACACAAAATACGTTGTAACATCACTGCATGCCTTACACAATATGGCTGCAACCTGCTAGTATCATGCACACCAGTGGTGTAACATCACTGCATGCCTTACACAATATGGCTGCAACCTGCTGGTATCATGCACACCAGTGGTGTAACATCACTGCATGCCTTACACAATATGGCTGCAACCTGCTGGTATCATGCACACCAGTGGTGTAATGTCACTGCATGCCTTACACAATATGGCTGCAACCTGCTGGTATCATGCACACCAGTGGTGTAACGTCACTGCATGCCTTACAATATCACTGCATGCCTTACACAATATGGCTGCAACCTGCTGGTGTCATGCACACCAGTGGTGTAACATCACTGCATGCCTAAGACAATATGGCTGGAACTTGCTGGTAGCATGCACACCAGTGGTGTAACATCACTGCATGCCTTACACAATATGGCTGCAACCTGCTGGTGTCATGCACACCAGTGGTGTAATGTCATTGCATGCCTTACACAATATGGCTGCAACCTGCCGGTATCATGCACACCAGTGGTGTAACACCACTGCATGCCTTACACAATATACATTGTAATGTCACTGCATGCCTTACACAATATGGCGGCAACCTGCTGGTATCATGCACTCCAGTGGTGTAACATCACTGCATGCCTTACACAATATGGCTGCAACCTGCTGGTATCATGCACACCAGTGGTGTAACGTCACTGCATGCCTTACACAATATGGCTGCAACCTGCTGGTATCATGCACACCAGTGGTGTAATGTCACTGCATGCCTTACACAATATATGTTGTAACGTCACTGCATGCCTTACACAATATGGCTGCAACCTGCTGGTATCATGCACACCAGTGGTGTAACATCACTGCATGCCTTACACAATATACGTTGTAACATCACTGCATGCCTTACACAATATGGCTGCAACCTGCTGGTATCATGCACACCAGTGGTGTAATGTCACTGCATGCCTTACACAATATGGCTGTATCCTGCTGGCATCATGCACAACAGTGGTGTAACATGACTACATGCCTTACACAATATGGCTGCAACCTGCTGGTTTCAAGCACACCAGTGGTGTAATGTCACTGCGTGCCTTACACAATACGGCAGCAACCTGCTGGTATCATGCACACCAGTGGTGTAACATCACTGTATGCCTTACACAATACGGCAGCAACCTGCTGGTATCATGCACACCAGTGGTGTAATGTCACTGCATGAATTACACAATATGGCTGCAACCTGCACGTGTCATGCACACCAGTGGTGTAATGGCACTGCATGCCTTACACAATATCGTTGCAACCTGCTGGCATCAGGCACACCAGTGGTGTAATGTCACTGCATGCCTTACACAATATACATTGTAACGTCACTGCATGCCTTACACAATATGGCTGCAACCTGGGGTATCATGCATATCAGTGGTGTAACGTCACTGTATGCCTTACACAGTATTGTAACATCACTGCATGCCTTACACAACCTGCTGGTATCATGCACACCAGTGGTGTAATGTCACTGTATATCTTACCCAATATGGCTGCAAACTGCTGGTATCATCCACATCAGTGGTTTAACATCACTGCAAGCCTAACACAGTAGGGCTTCAACCTGCTGGTATCATGCACACCAGTGGTGTAACGTCACAGCATGCCTTACACAATATAGGTTGTAACATCATTGTATGCCTTATGCAATATGGCTGCAACCTGCTGGTATCATGCACACCAGTGGTGTAATGTCACTGCATGCCTTACACAATATACATTGTAACGACACTGCATGCCTTACACAATATGGCTGCAACCTGCTGGTATCATGCACACCAGTGGTGTAACGTCACTGCATGCCTTACACAATATGGCTGCAACCTGCTGGTATCATGCACACCAGTGGTGTAACATCACTGCATGCCTTACACAATATGGCTGCAACCTGCTGGTATCATGCACACCAGTGGTGTAACATCACTGCATGCCTTACACAATATGGCTGCAACCTGCTGGTATCATGCACACCAGTGGTGTAACATCACTGCATGCCTTACACAATATGGCTGCAACCTGCTGGTATCATGCACACCAGTGGTGTAATGTCACTGCATGCCTTACACAATATGGCTGCAACCTGCTGGTATCATGCACACCAGTGGTGTAACGTCACTGCATGCCTTACACAATAAACATTGTAACATCACTGCATGCCTTACACAATATGTAACCTGCTAGTATCATGCACATCAGTGGTGTAACATCACTGCATGCCTTACACAATATGGCTGCAACCTGCTGGTATCATGCACACCAGTGGTGTAATGTCACTGTAAGCCTTACACAATATGGCTGCAACCTGCTGGTATCATGCACTCCAGTGGAGTAACATCACTGCATGCCATACACAATATGGCTGCAACCTGCTGGTATCATGCACACCAGTGGTGTAACTTCACTGTATGCCTTACACAATATGGCTGCAACCTGCTGGTATCATGCACACCAGTGGTGTAATGTCACTGCATGCCTTACACAATATAGGTTGTAACATCACTGCATGCCTTACACAATATGGCTGCAACCTGCTGGTATCATGCACACCAGTGGTGTAACGTCACTGCATGCCTTACACAATATGGCTGCAACCTGCTGGTATCATGCACACCAGTGGTGTAACATGACTGCATGCCTTACACAATATGGCTGCAACCTGCTGGTATCATGCACACCAGTGGTGTAATGTCACTGCATGCCTTACACAATATACATTGTAACGCCACTGCATGCCTTACACAATATGGTTGCAACCTGCTAGTATTATGCACACCAGTGGTGTAACATCACTGCATGCCTTACACAATATGGCTGCAACCTGCTGGTATCATGCACACCAGTGGTGTAACATCACTGCATGCCTTACACAATATGGCTGCAACCTGCTGGTATCATGCACACCAGTGGTGTAATGTCACTGCATGCCTTACACAATATGGCTGCAACCTGCTGGTATCATGCACACCAGTGGTGTAATGTCACTGCATGCCTTACACAATATGGCTGCAACCTGCTGGTATCATGCACACCAGTGGTGTAATGTCACTGCATGCCTTACACAATATGGCTGCAACCTGCTGGTATCATGCACACCAGTGGTGTAACATCACTGCATGCCTTACACAATATGGCTGCAACCTGCTGGTATCATGCACACCAGTGGTGTAATGTCACTGCATGCCTTACACAATATGGCTGCAACCTGCTGGTATCATGCACTCCAGTGGTGTAACATCACTGCATGCCTTACACAATATGGCTGCAACCTGCTGGTATCATGCACACCAGTGGTGTAACGTCACAGCATGCCTTTCACAATATATGTTGTAACATCACTGCATGCCTTACACAATATGGCTGCAACCTGCTGGTATCATGCACACCAGTGGTGTAATGTCACTGCATGCCTTACACAACATACGTTGAAACATCACTGTGTGCCTTACATAATATGGCTCGAACCTGCTGGTATCATGCACACCAGTGGTGTAATGTCACTGCATGCCTTACACAATATGGCTGCAACCTGCTGGAATCATGCACACCAGTGGTGTAACATCACTGCATGCCTTACACAATATGGCTGCAACCTGCTGGTATCATGCACACCAGTGGTGTAACATCACTGCATGCCTTACACAATATGGCTGCAACCTGCTGGTATCATGCACACCAGTGGTGTAATGTCACTGCATGCCTTACACAATATGGCTGCAACCTGCTGGTATCATGCACACCAGTGGTGTAACATCACTGCATGCCTTACACAATATGGCTGCAACCTGCTGGTATCATGCACACCAGTGGTGTAACATCACTGCATGCCTTACACAATATGGCTGCAACCTGCTGGTATCATGCACACCAGTGGTGTAATGTCACTGCATGCCTTACACAATATGGCTGCAACCTGCTGGTATCATGCACACCATTGGTGTAACATCACTGCATGTCTTACACAATATGGCTGCAACCTGCTGGTATCATGCACACCAGTGGTGTAATGTCACTGCATGCCTTACACAATATGGCTGCAACCTGCTGGTATCATGCACACCAGTGGTGTAACATCACTGCATGCCTTACACAATATGGCTGCAACCTGCTGGTATCATGCACACCAATGGTGTAACATCACTGTATGCCTTACACAATATGGCTGCAACCTGCTGGTATCATGCACACCAGTGGTGTAACGTAACTGCTTGTCTTACACAATATGGCTGGAACTTGCTGGTAGCATGCACACCAGTGGTGTAACATCACTGCATGCCTTACACAATATGGCTGCAACCTGCTGGTATCATGCACACCAATGGTGTAACATCACTGCATGCCTTACAAAATATGGCTGCAACCTGCTGGTGTCATGCACACCAGTGGTGTAACGCCACTGCATGCCTCACACAATATACATTGTAATGTCACTGCATGCCTTACACAGTATACATTGTAATGTTACTGCATGCCTTTCACAATATGGCTGCAACCTGCTGGTATCATGCACACCAGTGGAGTAACGTCACTGCATGCCTTACAGAATAAACATTGTAATGTCACTGCATGCCTTACACAATATGGCTGCAACCTGCTGGAATCATGCACACCAGTGGTGTAATGTCACTGCATGCCTTACACAATATGGCTGCAACCTGCTTATATCATGCACTCCAGTGGTGTAACATCACTGTATGCCTTACACAATATGGATGCAACCTGCTGGTATAATGCACACCAGTGGTGTAATGTCACTGCATGCTTTACACAATACGGCTGCAACCTGCTGGTATCATGCACACCAGTGGTGTAATGTCACTGCATGCCTTACACAATATAGCTGCAACCTGCTGGTATCATGCACACCAGTGGTGTAACGTCACTGCATGCCTTACACAATATAGGTTGTAACGTCACTATATGCCTTACACAATATAGGTTGTAACATCACTGTATGCCTTACAAAATATAGGTTGTAATGTCACAGTATGCATTGCACAATATAGGTTGTAACGCACTGTACGCCTTACACAATATGGCTGCAACCTTACACAGTATACATTGTAACATTACTGTATGCCTTACACAATATGGCTGCAACCTGCTGGTATCATGCACACCATTGGTGTAACATCACTACATGCCTTACACAATATAGGTTGTAACGTCACTGTATGCTTTACACAATATAGGTTGTAACGTCACTGTATGCCTTACACAATATGTCTGCCACTTGCTGGTATCATGAACACCAGTGGTGTAACGTCACTGCATGCCTTACACAATATAGGTTTTAATGTCACTGTATGCCTTACACAATATAGGTTGTAATGTCACTGCATGCCTTACACAATATGGCTGCAACCTGCTGGCATCATACACAGCAGTGGTGTAATGTCACTGCATGCCTCAGACAATATAGGTTGTAATGTCACTATATTCCTTACACAATATAGGTTGTAACATCACTGTATGCCTTATACAATATGGCTGCAACCAGCTGGTATCATGCACACCAGTGGTGTAATGTCATTGCATGCCTTACACAATATGGCTGCAACCTGCTGGTATCATGCACACCAGTGGTGTAATGTCACTGCATGCCTTACACAATATGGCTGCAACCTGCTGGTATCATGCACACCAGTGGTGTAACATCACTGCATGCCTTACACAATATGTCTACAACTTCCCGGTATCATGCACACCAGTGGTGTAACATCACTGCATGCCTTACACAATATGGCTGCAACCTGCTGGTATCATGCACACCAGTGGTGTAACGTCACTGCATGCCTTACACAATATACATTGTAACGTCACTGCATGCCTTACACAATATGGCTGCAACCTGCTGTTGTCATGCACACCAGTGGTGTAACATCACTGCATGCCTTACACAATATGGCTGCAACCTGCTGGTATCATGCACACCAGTGGTGTAATGTCACTGCATGCCTTACACAATATGGCTGCAACCTGCTGGTATCATGCACACCAGTGGTGTAACGTCACTGCATGCCTTACACAATATGGCTGCAACCTGCTGGTATCATGCACACCAGTGGTGTAACTTCAATGCATGCCTTACACAATATGGCTGCAACCTGCTGGTATCATGCACACCAGTGGTGTAATGTCACTGCATGCCTTACACAATATGGCTGCAACCTGCTAGTATCATGCACACCAGTGGTGTAATATCACTGCATGCCTTACACAATATGGCTGCAACCTGCTGGTGTGATGCAACCCAGTGGTGTAACGTCACTGCATGCCTTACACAATATGGCTGCAACCTGCTGGCATCATACACAGCAGTGGTGTAACGTCACTGCATGCATTACACAATATATGTTGTAACATCACTGCATGCCTTACACAACATGGCTGCAACCTGCTGGTATCATGCACACCAGTGGTGTAACTCAACTGTATGCCTTACACAATATACGTTGTAACATCACTGCATGCCTTACACAACATGGCTGCAACCTGCTGGTATCATACACACCAGTGGAGTAATGTCACTGCATGCCTTACACAGTATGGCTGCAACCTGCTGGTATCATGCAGACCAGTGGTGTAACATCACTGCATGCCTTACACAATATGGCTGCAACCTGCTAGTATCATGCACAGCAGTGATGTAACATCACTGTATGCCTTACACAATATGGCTGCAACCTGCTGGTATCATGCACACCAGTGTTGCAATGTCACTGCATGCCTTACACAATATGGCTGCAACCTGCTGGTATCATGCACACCAGTGGTGTAACTTCACTGCATGCCTTACACAATATGGCTGCAACCTGCTGGTATCATGCACACCAGTGGTGTAACGTCACTGCATGCCTTACACAATATGGCTGCAACCTGCTGGTATCATGCACACCAGTGGTGTAATGTCACTGCATGCCTTACACAATATGGCTGCAACCTGCTGGTATCATGCACACCAGTGGTGTAACATCACTGCATGCCTTACACAATATGGCTGCAACCTGCTGGTATCATGCACACCAGTGGTGTAATGTCACTGCATGCCTTACACAATATGGCTGCAACCTGCTGGTATCATGCACACCAGTGGTGTAACGTCACTGCATGCCTTACACAATATGGCTGCAACCTGCTGGTATCATGCACACCAGTGGTGTAACATCACTGCATGCCTTACACAATATGGCTGCAACCTGCTGGTATCATGCACAGCAGTGGTGTAACATCACTACATGCCTTACAGAATATGGCTGCAACCTGCTAGTATAATGCACACCAGTGGTGTAACATCACTGTATGCCTTACACAATATGGCTGCAACCTGCTGGTATCATGCGCACCAGTGGTGTAATGTCACTGCATGCCTTACACAATATGGCTGCAACCTGCTGGTATCCTGCACACCAGTGGTGTAACGCCACTGCATGCCTTATGCAATATACATTGTAATATCACTGCATGCCTTACACAATATGGCTGCAACCTGCTGGTATCATGCACACCAGTGGAGTAACGTCACTGCATGCCTTACACAATAAACATTTTAATGTCACTGCATGCCTTACACAATATGGCTGCAACCTGCTGGTATCATGCACACCAGTGGTGTAATGTCACTGCATGCCTTACACAATATGGCTGCAACCTGCTGGTATCATGCACACCAGTGGTGTAACATCACTGCATGCCTTACACAATATGGCTGCAACCTGCTGGTATCATGCACACCAGTGGTGTAATGTCACTGCATGCCTTACACAATATGGCTGCAACCTGCTGGTATCATGCACACCAGTGGTGTAATGTCACTGCATGCCTTACACAATATAGCTGCAACCTGCTGGTATCATGCACACCAGTGGTGTAACGTCACAGCATGCCTTACACAATATAGGGTGTAACGTCACTGTATGCCTTACGCAATATACATTGTAACATCACTGTATGCCTTACACAATATGGCTGTAACCTGTCATGTCTTACACAATATACGTTGTAACGTCACTGTATGCCTTTCCCAATATACATTGTAACATCACTGTATGCTTTACACAATATACATTGTAATGTCACTGTATGCCTTAAACAAAATAGGCTGTAAAATCACTGTATAACTTACACAATATAGGTTGTAACGTCTCTGCTTACCTTACACAGTATAGGTTGTATCGTCACTGTATGCCATACACAATATGGCTGCAACCTGCTGGTATCATGCACACCAGTGGTGTAACATCACTGCATGCCTTACACAATATAGGTTGTAATGTCACTGTATGCCTTACACAATATAGGTTGTAATGTCACTGCATGTCTTACTCAATATGGCTGCAACCTGCTGGTATCATGCACACCAGTGGTGTAACGTCACTGCATGCCTTACACAATATAGGTTGTAATGTCACTGTATGCCTTACACAATATAGGTTGTAACGTCACTGTACACCTTACACAATATGGCTGCAACCTGCTGGTATCATGCACACCAGTGGTGTAATGTCTCTGCATGCCTTACACAATATGGCTGCAACCTGCTGGTATCATGCACACCAGTGGTGTAACATCACTGCATGCCTTACACAATATGGCTGCAACCTGCTGGTATCATGCACACCAGTGGTGTAACGTCACTGCATGCCTTACACAATATATGTTGTAACATCACTGCATGCCTTACACAATATGGCTGCAACCTGCTGGTATCATGCACACCAGTGGTGTAATGTCACTGCATGCCTTACACAATATACGTTGTAACGTCACTGCATGCCTTACACAATATGGCTGCAACCTGCTGGTATCATGCACACCAGTGGTGTAATGTCACTGCATGCCTTACACAATATGGCTGCAACCTGCTGGTATCATGCACACCAGTGGTGTAATGCCACTGCATGCCTTACACAATATGGCTGTAAAACTGCTGTTATCATACAAATCAGTGGTGTAACGTCACTGCATGCCTTACACAATATGGCTGCAACCTGCTGGTATCATGCACTCCAGTGGTGTAACATCACTGCATGCCTTACACAATATGGCTGCAACCTGCTGGTATCATGCACACCAGTGGTATAATGTCACTGCATGCCTTATAAAATATGGCTGCAACCTGCTGGTACCATGCACACCAGTGGTGTAACGTGACTGCATGCCTTACACAATATACGTTGTAATGTCACTGCATGCCTTACACAATATAGCTGCAACCTGCTGGTATCATGCATACCAGTGGTGTAATTTCACTGCATGCCTTACACAACATACGATGTAATGTCACTGCATGCCTTAAACAATATGGCTGCAACCTGCTGGTATCATGCACACCAGTGGTGTAATGTCACTGCATGCCTTACACAATATAGCTGCAACCTGCTGGTATCATGCATACCAGTGGTGTAATGTCACTGCATGCCTTACACAATATGGCTGCAACCTGCTGGTATCATGCACACCAGTGGTGTAACATCACTGCATGCCTTACACAATATGGCTGCAACCTGCTGGTATCATGCACACCAGTGGTGTAACGTCACTGCATGCCTTACACAATATGGCTGCAACCTGCTGGTATCATGCACACCAGTGGTGTAACATCACTGCATGCCTTACACAATATGGCTGCAACCTGCTGGTATCATGCACACCAGTGGTGTAACGTCACTGCATGCCTTACACAATATGGCTGCAACCTGCTGGTATCATGCACACCAGTGGTGTAATGTCACTGCATGCCTTACACAATATTTGTAACATCACTGCATGCCTTACACAATATGGCTGCAACCTGCTGGTATCATGCACACCAGTGGTGTAACGTCACTGCATGCCTTACACAATATACATTGTAACATCACTGCATGCCTTACACAATATGGCTGCAACCTGCTGGTATCATGCACACCAGTGGTGTAACATCACTGCATGCCTTACACAATATGTCACTGCATGCCTTACACAATATGGCTGCAACCTGCTGGTATCATGCACACCAGTGGTGTAATGTCACTGCATGCCTTACACAATATGGCTGCAACCTGTGACATCATGCACACCAGTGGTGTAACATCACTGCATGCCTTACACAATATGGCTGCAACCTGCTGGTATCATGCACACCAGTGGTGTAACGTCACTGCATGCCTTTCACAATATATGTTGTAACATCACTGCATGCCTTACACAATATGGCTGCAACCTGCTGGTATCATGCACACCAGTGGTGTAATGTCACTGCATGCCTTACACAATATACGTTGTAACGTCACTGCATGCCTTACACAATATGGCTGCAACCTGCTGGAATCATGCACACCAGTGGTGTAACATCACTGTATGCCTTACACAATATGGCTGCAACCTGCTGGTATCATGCACACCAGTGGTGTAACATCACTGCATGCCTTACACAATATGGCTGCAACCTGCTGGTATCATGCACACCAGTGGTGTAACATCACTGCATGCCTTACACAATATGGCTACAACCTGCTGGTATCATGCACACCAGTGGTGTAACGTCACTGCATGCCTTACACAATATGGCTGCAACCTGCTGGTATCATGCACACCAGTGGTGTAATGTCACTGCATGCCTTACACAATAAGGGCTGCAACCTGTCACTGTATGCCTTACACAATACAGTGGTGTAATGTCACTGCTTGCCTTACACAATATAGGTTGTAACGTCACTGCATGCCTTACACAATATGGCTGCAACCTGCTGGTATCATGCACACCAGTGGTGTAATGTCACTGCATGCCTTACACAATATGGCTGCAACCTGCTGGTATCATGCACACCAGTGGTGCAACTCAACTGTATGCCTTACACAATATACGTTGTAATGTCACTGCATGCCTTACACAATATAGGTTGTAACATCACTGCATGCCTTACACAATATAGGTTGTAACATCACTGTATGCCTTACACAATATGGCTGCAACCTGCTGGTATCATGCACACCAGTGGTGTAACGTCACTGCATGCCTTACACAATATACGTTGTAATGTCACTGCATGCCTTACACAATATAGGTTGTAACATCACTGCATACCTTACACAATATGCCTGCAATCTACTGGTATCATGCACAACAGTGGTGTAATGTCACTGCATGCCTTACACAATATAGGTTGTAACATCACTGCATGCCTTACACAATATAGGTTGTAATGTCCCTGCATGCCTTACACAATATGGCTGCAACCTGCTGGTATCATGCACACCAGTGGTGTAACATCACTGCATGCCTTACACAATATGGCTGCAACCTGCTGGTATCATGCACACCAGTGGTGTAATGTCACTGCATGCCTTACACAATATGGCTGCAACCTGCTGGTATCATGCACACCAGTGGTGTAACATCACTGTATGCCTTACACAATATGGCTGCAACCTGCTGGTATCATGCACACCAGTGGTGTAACATCACTGCATGTCTTACGCAATATGGCTGCAACCTGCTGGTATCATGCACACCAGTGGTGTAATATCACTGCATGCTTTACACAATATACACTGTGTGCCTTACACAATACGGCTGCAACCTGCTTGTATCATCTGCACCAGGGTGTAACGTCACTGTATGCCTTACGCAATATACATTGTAACATCACTGTATGCCTTACACAATATATGTTGTAACATCATGCCTTACACAATATGTTGTAATGTACCTTACACAATATGGGTTGTAACGTCACTTTATGTCTTACACAATATACGTTGTAACGTCACTGTATGCCTTACCCAATATACATTGTAACATCACTGTATGCTTTACACAATATACATTGTAACGTCACTGTATGCCTTACACAAAATAGGCTGTAAAATCAGTGTATGCCTTACACAATATAGGTTGTAACGTCACTGCATACCTTACACAGTATAGGTTGTATTGTCACTGTATGCCATACACAATATGGCTGCAACCTGCTGGTATCATGCACACCAGTGGTGTAACGTCACTGCATGCCTTACACAATATAGGTTTTAATGTCACTGTATGCCTTACACAATATAGGTTGTAATGTCACTGCATGTCTTACTCAATATGGCTGCAACCTGCTGGTATCATGCACACCATTGGTGTAAAGTCACTGCATGCCTTACACAATATAGGTTGTAATGTCACTGTATTCCTTACACAATATAGGTTGTAACGTCACTGTATGCCTTATACAATATGGGTGCAACAGCTGGTATCATGCACACCAGTGCTGTAATGTCTCTGCATGCCTTACACAATATAAGTGGTAATGTCACTGTATGCCTTACACAATACAGGTTGTAACATCACTGCATGCCTTACACAATATGGCTGCAACCTGCTGGTATCATGCACACCAGTGGTGTAACGTCACTGCATGCCTTTCACAATATATGTTGTAACATCACTGCATGCCTTACACAATATGGCTGCAACCTGCTGGTATCATGCACACCAGTGGTGTAATGTCACTGCATGCCTTACACAATATACATTGTAACGTCACTGCATGCCTTACACAATATGGCTGCAACCTGCTGGAATCATGCACACCAGTGGTGTAACATCACTGTATGCCTTACACAATATGGCTGCAACCTGCTGGTATCATGCACACCAGTGGTGTAACATCACTGCATGCCTTACACAATATGGCTGCAACCTGCTGGTATCATGCACACCAGTGGTGTAACATCACTGCATGCCTTACACAATATGGCTGCAACCTGCTGGTATCATGCACACCAGTGGTGTAATGTCACTGCATGCCTTACACAATATGGCTGCAACCTGCTGGTATCATGGACACTAGTGGTGTAATGTCACTGCATGCTTTACATAATACCGCTGCAACCTGCTGGTATCATACATTGTAAAATCACTGTATGCCTTACACAATATACGCTGTAATGTCACTGTATGCCTTACACAATATAGGTGTAACGTCACTGCATGCCTTACACAATATGGCTGCAACCTGCTGGTATCATGCACACCAGTGGTGTAATGTCACTGCATGCCTTACACAATATGGCTGCAACCTGCTGGTACCATGCACACCTGTGCTGTAACGTCACTGCATGCCTTACACAATATGGTTGTAATGCCACTGTATGCCTTAAACAATACAGGTTGTAACGTCACTGCATGGCTTACACAATAAAGGTTGTAACGTCACTATATGCCTTACACAATATAGCTTGTAACGTCACTGCATGCTTTACACAATATAGGTTGTGACATCCCTGTATGCCTTACACAATATGGCTGCAACCTTCTGGTATCATACACACCAGTGGTGTAACGTCACTGCATGCCTTACACAATATAGGTTGTAACGTCACTGTATGCCTTACACAATATAGGTAGTAACATCAATGTATGCCTTACACAATATGGCTGCAACCTGCTGGTATCATGCACACCAGTGGTGTAATGTCACTGCATGCCTTACACAATATAGGTTGTAACGTCACTGCATGCCTTACACAACAGTGGTGTAACATCACTGCATGCCTTATACAATATGGCTGCAACCTGCTGGTATCATGCACACCAGTGGTGTAACATCACTGCATGCCTTACACAATATGGCTGCAACCTGCTGGTATCATGCACACCAGTGGTGTAATGTCACTGCATGCCTTACACAATATGGCTGCAACCTGCTGGTATCATGCACACCTGTGGTGTAACCTCACTGCATGCCTTACACAATATACGCTGTAACATGACTGCATGCCTTACACAATATGGCTGCAACCTGCTGGTATCATGCACACCAGTGGTGTAATGTCACTGCATGCCTTACACAATATACGTTGTAATGTCAATGCATGCCTTACACAATATGGCTGCAACCTGCTGGTATCATGCACAACAGTGGTGTAACATCACTGCATGCCTTACACAATATGGCTGCAACCTGCTGGTATCATGCACACCAGTGGTGTAATGTCACTGCATGCCTTACACAATATGGCTGCAACCTGCTGGTATCATGCACACCAGTGGTGTAACATCACTGCATGCCTTACACAATATGGCTGCAACCTGCTGGTATCATGCACACCAGTGGTGTAACGTCACTGCATGCCTTACACAATATGGCTGCAACCTGCTGGTATCATGCACACCAGTGGTGTAACATCACTGCATGCCTTACACAATATGGCTGCAACCTGCTGTTATCATGCACACCAGTGGTGTAACATCACTGCATGCCTCAGACAATATACATGCCTTACACAATATGGCTGCAACCTGCTGGTATCATGCACACCAGTGGTGTAATGTAACATTACTGCATGCCTTACACAATATAGCTGCAACCTGCAGGTATCATGCACAGCAGTGTTGTAACGTCACTGCATGCCTTAAACAATATGGCTGCAACCTGCTGGTATCATGCACAGCAGTGGTGTAACATCACTGCATGCCTTACACAATATGGCTGCAACCTGCTGGTATCATGCACACCAGTGGTGTAACATCACTGCATGCCTTACACAATATGGCTGCAACCTGCTGGTATCATGCACACCAGTGGTGTAATGTCACTGCATGCCTTACAAAATATGGCTGCAAGCTGATGGTATCATGCACACCAGTGGTGTAAAATCACTGCATGCCTTAGAAAATATGGCTGCAATCTGCTGGTAGCATGCACACCAGTAGTGTAACGTCACTGCATGCCTTACACAATATACATTGCATGCCTTACACAATATGGCTGCAACCTGCTGGTATCATGCACACCAGTGGTGTAATGTCACTGCATGCCTTACACAATATGGCTGCAACCTGCTGGTATCATGCACATCAGTGGTGTAACATCACTGCATGCCTTACACAATATACGTTGTAACCTGCATCATGCACACCAGTTGGTGTTATTATACTGTATGCCTTACACAATATGGCTGCAACCTGCTGGTATCATGCACACCAGTGGTGTAACATCACTGCATGCCTTACACAATATGGCTGCAACCTGCTGGTATCATTCACACCAGTGGTGTACCTTCACTGCATGCCTTACACAATATGGCTGCAACCTGCTGGTATCATGCACACCAGTGGTGTAATGTCACTGCATGCCTTACACAATATGGCTGCAACCTGCTGGTATCATGCACACCAGTGGTGTAAGTCACTGCATACCTTACACAATATGGCTGCAACCTGCTGGCATCATGCACACCAGTGGTGTAACGTCACTGCATGCCTTACACAATATGGCTGTAACATCACTGCATGCCTTACACAATATGGTGCAACGCAACTGTATGCCTTACACAATATACGTTGTAACGTCACTGCAAGCCTTACACAATATAGGTTGTAACGTCACTGCATACATTACACAATAGGCTGTAAACCTGTGTATGCCTTACACAATATACGTTGTAACGTCACTGCAAGCCTTACACAATATAGGTTGTAACGTCACTGCATACATTACACAATATGCCTGCAATCTACTGGTATCATGCACAACAGTGGTGTAACATTATTGTATGCCTTACAATATATGGTTGCAACCTGCTGTATGCATACACAGTAGGTTGTAACGTCACTGCATGCATTACACAATATGGCTGCAACCTGCTGGTATCATGCACACCATTGGTGTAAAGTCACTGCATGCCTTACACAATATAGGTTGTAATGTCACTATATTCCTTACACAATATAGGTTGTAACATCACTGTATGCCTTATACAATATGGCTGCAACCTGCTGGTATCATACACACCAGTGGAGTAATGTCACTGCATGCCTTACACAATATAAGTGGTAATGTCACTGTATGCCTTACACAATACAGGTTGCAACATCACTGCATGCCTTACACAATATGGCTGCAACCTGCTAGTATCATGCACACCAGTGGTGTAACGTCACTGCATGCCTTTCACAATATATGTTGTAACATCACTGCATGCCTTACACAATATGGCTGCAACC
Source organism: Protopterus annectens (assembly GCF_019279795.1). Lineage (NCBI taxonomy): Eukaryota > Metazoa > Chordata > Ceratodontiformes > Protopteridae > Protopterus > Protopterus annectens. The sequence goes on from NC_056737.1 coordinate 1,023,650,641, forward strand.
TGCTGGTATCATGCACACCAGTGGTGTAAAGTCACTGCATGCCTTACACAATATGCGTTGTAACATCACTGCATGCCTTACACAATATGGCTGCAACCTGCTAGTATCATGCACACAAGTGGTGTACCATCACTGCATGCCTTACACAATATGGCTGCAACCTGCTGGCATCATGCACACCAGTGGTGTAACATCACTGCATGCCTTACACAATATGGCTGCAACCTGCTGGTATCATGCACACCAGTGGTGTAACATCACTGCATGCCTTACACAATATGGCTGCAACCTGCTGGTATCATGCACACCAGTGGTGTAATGTCACTGCATGCCTTACACAATATGGCTGCAACCTGCTGGTATCATGCACACCAGTGGTGTAATGTCACTGCATGCCTTACACAATATAGGTTGTAACGTCACTGTATGCCTTATGCAATATACATTGTAAAATCACTGTATGCCTTACACAATATACGTTGTAATGTCACTGTATTTGTTAAACAATATAGGTTGTAACATCACTGTATGCCTTGCACAGTATATGGCTGCAACCTGCTGGTATCTTACACAATATAAGTTGGAACGTCACTGTGTGCCTTACACAATATGGCTGCATCCTGCTGGTGTCATGCACACCAGTGGTGTAACGTCACTGCATGCCTCACACAATATAGGTTGTAATGCCACTGTATGCCTTACACAATACAGATTGTAATGTCACTGCATGCTTTACACAATATAGGTTGTAATGTCACTATATGCCTTACACAATATAGGTTGTAACATCAATGCAAGCCTTACACAATATAGGTTGTGACATCCCTGTATGCCTTACACAATATGGCTGCAACCTTCTGGTATCATACACACCAGTGGTGTAACGTCACTGCATGCCTTACACAATATAGGTTATAACCTGCTGTATCATGCACAATATAGTGGAGTAACATCACTGTATGCCATACACAATATGGCTGCAACCTGCTGGTATCATGCACACCAGTGGTGTAATGTCTCTGCATGCCTTACACAATATAGGTTGTAACATCACTGTATGCCTTACACAATACAGGTTGTAAAACCACTTCATGCCTTACAAAATATAGGTTGTAATGTCCCAGCATGCCTTACACAATATGGCTGCAACCTGCTGGTATCATGCACACCAGTGGTGTAATGTCCCTGCATGCCTTACACAATATGGCTGCAACCTGCTGGTATCATGCACACCAGTGGTGTAATGTCACTGCATGCCTTACACAATATGGCTGCAACCTGCTGGTATCATGCACACCAGTGGTGTAACCTCACTGCATGCCTTTCACAGTATACATTGCAACATCACTGCATGCCTTACACATTATGGCTGCAACCTGTTGGTATCATGCACACCAGTGGTGTAATGTCACTGCAAGCCTTACACAATATGCGTTGTAATGTCACTGCATGCCTTACACAATATGGCTGCAACCTATTAGTATCATGCACACCAGTGGTGTAACATCACTGCATGCCTTACACAATATGGCTGTAACCTGCTAGTATCATGCACATCAGTGGTGTAACATCAAGGCATGCTTTACACAATATGGCTACAACCTCCTGGTATCATGCACACCCGTGGTGTAACATCACTGTATGCCTTACACAATATGACTGCAACCTGCTGGTATTGCACACCAGTGGTGTAACATCACTGTATGCCTTACACAATATGGCTGCAACCTGCTGGTATCATGCACACCAGTGGTGTAATGTCACTGCATGCCTTACACAATATGGCTGCAACCTGCTGGTATCATGCACTCCAGTGGAGTAACATCACTGCATGCCATACACAATATGGCTGCAACCTGCTGGTATCATGCACACCAGTGGTGTAATGTCACTGCATGCCTTACACAATATGGCTGCAACCTGCTGGTATCATGCACACCAGTGGTGTAACATCACTGCATGCCTTACACAATATGTCTGTAACCTGTCACTCATGCCTTACACAATATGGTGTAACATCACTGCATGCCTTACACAATATGGCTGCAACCTGCTGGTATCATGCACACCAGTGGTGTAACATCAATGCATGCCTTACACAATATGGCTTGTAATGTCACTGCATATCTTACACAATATGGCTGCAAGCTGCAGGTATCATGCACACCAGTGGTGTAACATCACTGCATGCCTTACACAATATGGCTGCAACCTGTATGCCTTACACAATACAGGTTGTAACATCACTGCATGCCTTACACAATATGGCTGCAACCTGCTGGTATCATGCACACCAGTGGTGTAATGTCACTGCATGCCTTACACAATATATGTTGTAACATCACTGCATGCCTTACACAATATGGCTGCAACCTGCTGGTATCATGCACACCAGTGGTGTAACATCACTGCATGCCTTACACAATATAGGTTGTAATGTCACTGCATGCCTTACACAATATGGCTGCAACCTGCTGGTATCATGCACACCAGTGGTGTAATGTCACTGCATGCCTTACACAATATGGCTGCAACCTGCTGGTATCATGCACACCAGTGGTGTAACATCACTGCATGCCTTACACAATATATGTTGTAACATCACTGCATGCCTTACACAATATGGCTGCAACCTGCTGGTATCATGCACACCAGTGGTGTAACGTCACTGCATGCCTTACACAATATGGCTGCAACCTGCTGGTATCATGCACACCAGTGGTGTAACATCACTGCATGCCTTACACAATATGGCTGCAACCTGCTGGTATCATGCACACCAGTGGTGTAACATCACTGCATGCCATACACAATATGGCTGCAACATGCTGGTATCGTGCACACCAGTGGTGTAACATCACTGCATGCCTTGCACAAAATACATTGTAACGTCACTGCATGCCTTACACAATATACATTGTAACATCACTGCATGCCTTACACAATATGGCTGCAACCTGCTGGTGTCATGCACACCAGTGGTGTAATGTCACTGCATGCCTTACCCAATATGGCTGCAACCTGCTGGTATCACGCACACCAGTGGTGTAACATCACTGCATGCCTTAAACAATATAGATTGTAATGTCACTGCATGCCTTACCCAATATGGCTGCAACCTGCTGGTATCATGCACACCAGTGGTGTAACATCACTGCATGCCTTACACAATATGGCTGCAACCTGCTGGTATCATGCACACCAGTGGTGTAATGTCACTGCATGCCTTACACAATATAGGTTGTAACACCACTGTATGCCTTACACAATATGGTTGCAACCTGCTGGTATCATGCACACCAGTGGTGTAACGTCACTGCATGCCTTACACAATATGGCTGCAACCTGCTGGTATCATGCACACCAGTGGTGTAACATCACTGCATGCCTTACACAATATGGCTGCAACCTGCTGGTATCATGCACACCAGTGGTGTAATGTCACTGCATGCCTTACACAATATATGTTGTAACATCACTGCATGCCTTACACAATATGGCTGCAACCTGCTGGTATCATGCACACCAGTGGTGTAACATCACTGCATGCCTTACACAATATGGCTGTAACCTGCTGGCATCATGCACACCAGTGGTGTAACATCACTGCATGCCTTACACAATATGGCTGCAACCTGCTGGTATCATGCACACCAGTGGTGTAATGTCACTGCATGCCTTACACAATATGGCTGCAACCTGCTGGTATCATGCACACCAGTGGTGTAATGTCACTGCATGCCTTACACAATATGGCTGCAACCTGCTGGTATCATGCACACCAGTGGTGTAATGTCACTGCATGCCTTACACAATATGGCTGCAACCTGCTGGTATCATGCACACCAGTGGTGTAACATCACTGCATGCCTTACACAATATGGCTGCAACCTGCTGGTATCATGCACACCAGTGGTGTAACATCACTGCATGCCTTACACAATATGGCTGCAACCTGCTGGTATCATGCACACCAGTGGTGTAACGTCACTGCATGCCTTACACAATATGGCTGCAACCTGCTGGTATCATGCAGATCATTGGTGTAACATCACTGCATGCCTTACGCAATATATATTGCAACATCAGAGCATGCCTTACACAATATGGCTGCAACCTGCTGGTATCATGCACACCAGTGGTGTAACTCACTGCATGCGTTACACAATATAGGTTGTAACATCACTGCATGCCTTACACAATATGGCTGCAACCTGCTGGTATCATGCACACCAGTGGTGTAATGTCACTGCATGCCTTACACAATATGGCTGCAACCTGCTGGTATCATGCACACCAGTGGTGTAACGTCACTGCATGCCTTACACAATATGGCTGCAACCTGCTGGTATTATACACACCAGTGGTGTAACATCACTGCATGCCTTACACAATACTGCAGCAACCTGCTGGTATCATTCACACCAGTGGTGTAATGTCACTGCATGCCTTACACAATATGGCTGCAACCTGCTGGAATCATACACACCAGTGGTGTAACTTCACTCCATGCCTTACACAATATGGCTGCAACTTGCTGGTATCATGCACACCAGTGGTGTAACATCACTGCATACCTTACACAATATGGCTGCAACCTGCTGGCATCATGCACACCAGTGGTGTAAAGTCACTGCATGCATTACACAATATGGCTGCAACCTGCTGGTATCATGCACACCAGTGGTGTAACATCACTGCATGCCTTACACAATATGGCTGCAACCTGCTGGTACCATGCACACCAGTGGTGTAACATCACTGCATGCCTTATATAATATGACTGCAAACTGCTGGTATCATGCACACCAATGGTGTAACGT